>NW_004797429.1:869513-879881 GCF_000002075.1 Aplysia californica | reverse complement strand
GGGGCTCTGGCGGAGTTTACTGCTTCTTTCCTTTCAGACGTTTATCGTCCATATCTCTCCTCCTTTTCTTTGTATGTTACTCTCCAGTAGCCTACTGCCTCTAATCTTCGGTACTCATATGATGTATTTCTGTTGTAAGTATTGTAAAATGTTTACAAAACGAACAAACTTCCCAAGATTTCCAACACCGGTGTTCAGACTACATGTCCTTCACCGCCCATAAGCCTGCTCCTCTCTGGAGTTCTGTTTGCTTGTTCGTAACAGATTTTTTAAAATTACTTTTTTTGGTTCAAATCTATCTTTTTCTTGTCCTCATGAAAGGCGAATTTTATTCCATGGTTGCTCAGCATAATATGATTTTTAAAAATTCCATAAAAGAGCGTTCAGCGGCTATTGACAATTTTAAAATTCTTTCTAAATGCCCTGGGGATTTAGTTCCCAAACGCAAAGTGCAAAAAGGTACGCGTTCTAATATACGAGTAAAAACCAAGTAAAATATTTGCAGAAACTCTGCCATCTTCCACATATATTTAAAAGATTTGTGCTTCTCTGTTTGTTTCCATCTTTAGAAGTAACCTGTATGTTTTCTCTCAAATCTCCGCATGCAGACTTGTAGGCTTAAAGCATTGACCTTAAGATGCCACAAATTAATTAACCTTCGTTTTAAGAGAAGATTAAGCCTAAATCTGAGAACTAGGACAATCTGAAATGAGCTCTTCATTTCGACTATCCAACAGTCTGTGTATCAACTATAGTAACTTGATATGAGATATAAAAAAAATTAAGTGAGGAAAAAAACTGAACTTAATATCAAGTCGTCCCCTATAAGTGTATCACATTTCCCCCAATGTTTCCCCAGAATGCTCTTGGAATTCAATCTCGATCAAACGCTGCAGGGTTATTAGGTGCAACCCTCGACGCCGGAGCTGTTACCCGAAAACGAAAGAGAGAGAGAGAGAGAGAGAGAGAGAGAGAGAGAGAGAGAGAGAGAGAGAGAGAGAGAGGGGGGGGTTGTGTGTGTGTGTGTGTGTGTGTGTGTGTGTGTGTGTGTGTGTATGTGTGTGTGCTTGTGTGTGTATGTGTGTGTAGGGTGGATGTTTACAGCGCTCAGTAAGCAAGTACAAGGCCCAGAGGCATAAATGCCAGCAGTGGTCACATTATACAACTTGTAGTACTCATAAAACAAAAAGGCAATATAATGATGGCACAATCCCAGTGGACAGTGCAAACACTAAAAAATTGCACAGTAACACCCCAACGTGCAAACAAACATTAAATATGTCTTATAAAAACAACAAAAAATAAAATGGCGATATAAATTAAGAAGAAAAGATGCACATACAGAGAGAAACTGAGAAAAAACATTCCTTAGAAATGGATTTCTCGATGGAAAAACCCAAGTCTGGCTGTCAGAGCAGATGTGCTGCAATACTGTCGACGAGAGACTCCATACAACCTTCACCTGAACTAGGATTGGATAATCTTTTTTCCATAACAAACTGACATTTGCAGCTTGAGGAGAATGAAGCAATTTAAAACGCTTATTCAATAGCGCTTGTTTCTATGTATGCCAATACACAAAGAGGGATTAACGATTCAGGCAAAAGCATGGTGGAGAAGATTCATAGGACGCAGTAGATCTAGTGTACATTCTTTTAATGACATCACCCGAGTTCCAGTTGGATTCTAAAAGATAAAAATGCAATGATGGAACAATACGTTTCCAGCACGCCCTTTCGAAATACATATTGTAAAGAAAGTTCTTCATCGTTAAGTGATGGCGCGCCCTTGCGCTCTGCGGTATGGACAAAGTTGTTCCCGCATCCGATCCGAACATTGGGGATTGCCTTGTTAGTGAGACAACGTCCTGGCCCTTCGTCATATTGTGGTAGGGTGGCCAGTTCCTTTCCATGCTACCTTTACTTCGCCAACTAGAAGTCAGGTACCCATTACTGCTGGGTGGACAGGAGGAGGCGAAACAAATCCCTGTCCGAACCGAGGCTCGAACCCGGACTCTCCGCTTCGGAGACGAGCGCACTAACCGCTCCGCCACCATTGGACAGACTAGTCCTTTTTTCTTTCGGTTGCCGAGGGTGAGATGAGCTCTTCAGTAGTGCTGGTCCGCAGGTCCATACACAGCTTCTCCAGCTGGCTGAGTAGTGAAGACCATACTGTTTCCCTCCGTGGCTGAATCTGAGCTAGTATGTATGTATTTTTTATTTTAGGGGGTGTGATCAAATTGCGCCTAAATGTTAGCTTTGTCCCTCCATGGCGGTCTCAGGTGGTTGGAGGGTGCCACTGGTAAGTCTTACTTCTTCACTTTCCCTCTGTTGTTTCTGTCTGTTTGTCTGACTTTTTCCCAGTATTAAATGACCATTATTGTGTCGATGTGCTTCTCTTTATTCAAACAAAGAAACACATAGGCAAACCATAAAGGAAAATCTGGTCGCCCTCAACTACATCAAAACATATCAAAAGGGATTTTTACGAGATTTTTTGAAACTGCAATGAACTCGTACACTGAGTATTACAAACACTATTGACCTGACATTTCAACATACATAATGTATAATAGTTCGAGTTTCATGTATACTTTCTTGGCTGATGAGTTGCTTTTCCAGGTTTCTTCCCCAGAAATAATAGGGTTGACATTTTAAACAAATTACAAAAGTGGCAGAAAGGAAGATGTCGAGGATAAGCTGATAGCATTAGTTGCCGCTGTCGCCTAGAAAGCTGTCCTGTCCCCACATGACTGCCTCGTCTCCGTTTTTCTCTGCCCGGGATTCTGTCTCGTCACTGTTGACAACTGGGTCATTTTAGGTGGCTCCTCATTAGATGCATATATACTTACAATTGGAGACAGTAAGCGTCTACTTTCTCCAGGGTGTATGGGAATGTCCTATCCATTTGTATCTCTTTTTTTTAAAAATGATTTTTTTTTTTTTAAGCTGAGGGGAGAATTGCTTTTACTACTGGTACAGCTGCTTCTACTACAGCCGCCATTGAACTAAGAGGTGGTTGTTATAATGCCCAAATCACATTACCAATCGAATTAATTTGATTCTCAGGGTCCAGACAGATTTTTCGTCATGGATGGGGGCACAACCTGGAATTTTGGCAAAATTCGATCGAATTTGACTGAATAGGACTGTATCCTTCAACATGAAACGCGGGATTTTTTTTTTTAAGATCACAATTCATGTCGGTTGCATTGTTCCAAAATGGCATTTTTTGCCCCACAAAAAAAATCTGGCTGGCCCCTACTGAACCAAATGAATTTGACTGACTATGTGCACTGGGAATATTGAACAATATGTAGGGGGGGGGAGGAGGGTGCTTCTCCTCCCTCTCTCCTTCTTCCCTCTTTGCAACACAACCCCCTCCCCTCATTCCTCGATACAAATGGCGGTTTAGGTTATCTGGACGCAGTGAGTATCGGGTTTAAAACCTTGTCAAGCCTGAGCCATGCGGTTGCCCAAATTGCCGGTACAAATTACGGACAGTAAGAGCCCAGCGAATGGCGCGCCATGGCTAATTATGGGCCCCGCCTGTCTCCCAGATCCGGTCTATTTCTTCCTGTGACACCTTCCCAGAATGCTCTTGGCTAGCCGGCGTCGCTGACAAATGAGTCTCAAATTCTGGTCCTTGCACAGAAACACGCCCTGCAAAGGAACAAGAAGACTATCATCAGATGTTTTATTGAGTGTAAAAACTTCCTCAAGCCAGGGGAATTGATCTTAAAGCCTTTGCCAGTTCACTTGGATGATGATAGAACGGTACAGCTAACTTGATCCGTCATAAAAATCTTATCAGTTTATCACTTACAGTTTTTTTAGGATGCGAAATATAGAGGGTAATTCATACCGCAAAATCTCTAAGCCCCGAACAATGTCGTTTGTACAGCGCTCTTTAAGACGGAGGTGATAATGTGACACCAGCCTCGTTCTGCGGTGGGTGGGCACTTGGGAGACATCTCAAATACACACTTACAGAACATATATCATGATAGGGTTTCTACACAAAGTTCGCCTAGTGCTCTTCCTATCATAAAAGTCTTTAGTTTAGTTTTAGTAAGAGTTTTACGGCACTTGCAACACACATAGTCCGTATAAGTGCTGAAGATTAAAGAGGGTTACTAGAGAGTCACAGGCGAAGAGAAGGCCTAGGAAAGATAAGTACGATAGATGCTTGTTTTAAGAAAAGGAGCAAACCACTCCACCAGCCACCCTATATAAAAATCTAAAATCTAGTGAAATGTAAATGTACATGAAATGAAACAGAACAAAGACACAAAGAAGAAAAATCCGAACATAATCACTCTCAGCTTAGCCGATTTCACCTCCCCCTTCACTTTCCCATAGTCTGGCTTGACTGTTGGGGCACCTCTGTAGATTTTTCCAGCCAGCTTCTTCCATTCCTCATAGTTCTCAGCTTTCTGCAGTCTCTGCCAGCCCATTCTTTGATGTTGTCTTTCCATAGTTTCCTGTGTTTGCCTCTTTGTCTCCTTCCTTGTGTTGTTCCCTGTATAGTAGTTGTAGTCAGTCCAGAGGATCGTGTGACGCACTCGCACCACTTCACTTTGCGTCTTTTTACAGAAGTCAGGAGGTCTTCAGAAAAACCGATGGCGTTTTCCAATTTTTGGTTCTAATTGCCTCATAGTGTGATCTCTCTATGAGACACAGGGGAGTTTGCGAAAACTCATCATCTCTATGCAGTGCCTGTATCCTTCCTTCAACGCAAGCTGTTATGATTCATGTTTAAGATGCATAGCCCATTTAATTGACACGTTTCCATACCACTAGTCAGATAGACGCACGGATTACACTTTTGTAGTCACGAGGCCAAATTACCGTTCTCGGTGAACATCTGAATCTACCATGATTTTCATCGACGGTGTATTAAATAAGTATTGGTCGTCTTTTTTGTAAAACTTACTCCTTTTACATTTTTGCTTTTTTCCCCGGTAGGGTGGTTCTTTAAAAAAAATTTAGTTTAGTTTTTGTTTTTCTATTTCTTTTGAGACCCCCAAAAGACACAGAACTGAGAGAAAGTATTTTATGAAAAGTCGAGAAATATAAACAATGTTCACTCTGACCCAACCTTAAATCATCATTTACTAATCAAGCAAGCAACAAACTTCGCGGCTCATGCTGACTGCTATCTTAGTTGTGGCTATTTTGCGATAGCAGCTGCTGCTGCCTTCAGAAAACAAACAGCTCGCTAACGGAACACGTCCCGTGCCCGCAATGGCAGGGGACAGAACTCCCCCGTCCTACCATTCATCCTCCGTCATGCAGCTCATGTCCGAAAACGTTCAGAGGCGATCCTTTATGAGGTCTATCAGTGGGCATTAAGCTAATGCATATGGCTCAGAACGCCCATGCCACTGGTCATTATGTGCACTACCAACGACCATTTTGGAGATTTGGTCGGCGCATCGCTCATTCTTCCAGCAGATGCAGACAATAAGCAGTTCTGCCGCTGGTGTTGTGCATTAGAAGGTCGGGATATAGCGGGTAGGTAACGTCTTGTTTCACACAATCTACCACAATGCGCAAGTCGAAGGAAAGGAAAGAGGGTAGAATAGCCAACGAGCAAGTTACTAAAAATACTTACGTTGCACTGGAAAGAACACTATAACACACTCACAAATAACCCCACCTCGAATGCACTTTTATTTCCACTTTTGTTGAGATGCACACTGCACTGCGTATTGCTTATAAAACAGTGAACTTTTTCAAGAGACCAGTACTTCAGCTTCATACATACATGACTTGGTATAAGTTTTTTACACGAAATCGTTTCAGGTAGTGAGAAGGTGGACATAACTTTTAAGCGTCTTCAAAGTAAACTGAAATTGAGACAGACAGACAGACAGACAGACAGACAGACAGACAGACAGACAGACAGACAGACAGACAGACGGGCGGACGGACGGACGGACGGATGGATGGATGGATGGGTGGATGGATGGGTGGATGGATGGATAGATATATAAATAGATAGATAGGTAGATAGATAGATAGATAGATAGATAGATAGATAGATAGATAGATAGATAGATAGATAGATAGATAGAGAAAGCGAAAGAGAGAGAGAGAGGGGGGTAGAGAGAGAGAGAGAGAGAGAGAGAGAGAGAGAGAGAGAGAGAGACAGACAGACAGACAGACAGACAGACAGACAGACAGACAGACAGACAGACAGACAGACAGACAGACAGACAGACAGACAGACACAAAGAGAGAGAGAGGGAGAGAGGGAGAGGGAGAGGGAGAGGGAGAGAAAGAGAGAGAACAAGAGAAAGAGAGAGAGAGAGAGAGAGAGAGAGAGAGAGAGAGAGAGAGAGAGAGAGAGAGAGAACGCGTGGGAATAACACGTATAACTATGACACCAAGGTCGTCCACATTCCTGTGTTTCTGCAACACTGCGTGTCTGCCTGCTCGTTTCTGTTCATCCTAATGCTCAACTGCGAACCCTTCAGGAAATACCTAGACAGTCGTCATCCTCTCACATTGTTGAAAACACATTCCTGGCTGTTTTGTATGTGGTAGGTAAAATCTCCAACTACTGGTAAGAACACTCAGCACCGAGTACCTGCAACTGATACGTGTACTTGGAACTTAATATCGTTATCGAAACCTAACGCCAGACTGTCTGGTACTTCAATACTTAACATCTTTACTCTATTAGTCTTTGGTACTGTGATATTGTGGTAATGAAATTGTAAAAGCCATTTGAAATACGTAGATAGTGGCATTATTTTGTTGATCGTAAATGGTGAACCTCTGTATTTTTCAATTATTTCATCAATGACTAATCTCAGATTTCAACTTTGCATCCACCCCCCCCTCCACCCCCCCCCCCCCTCCTTTTTTCCTCCTTGGAAAGGAATTTTTTTTTTAACGGAAACTTTGAAGAATAGAATACAATAGTACTGTGTTACTGAACAATAATGGGCGACAATTGGGAGACTGGATGCTGAGTATCGCGACAATTTTGACTGTAAGTATCGCACATCGCTGTCTCTAACTTCTCAACGCAAGCTGTTCGCACAGCTCCTTGCTGGCATCTCTGTCAGTTCAACACGTGCCACTTTCAGGCTCTCGCGAGGACTGACGCGCATACACTCGTGTGCGTGATGATAAATTTACTAGCGAGCCACAGTGTCTTCGGGTGTTGGCACACACACATAGACATCGTCAAACTATCAACTGCCTAATTTGCTCGCCTATAGCTCGCCTTATCGCCCATGGTGTCAGTTGGAGGTTCTAGAATTCCAACAGTCGAAGAACAGGAAGGTTTTCACACAGTTATGTTAATAAGTTATTTTCACCCCTCAATTATGCTAACAAGTCATTTTTTCTGTCCCTCAGGAATTGATTTCGATAAGCGACCTGGCGCCAGCGCGGAGGGCAGAGTACATGTGTGGCATTCAGAGACATGGTACAGGAAGGACCGCTATATGTGGATAGGGGAAACAAGGTACTGCAAACACGGAAGTCTGGACTACTGATTGCTTGGCAGGCAACAGGAAACGATTGCTTTGCTTCACCAGTTATTACTACACATAATATGTTTCGAATCTGGCGTCTGTAGTGAAAACGTGAGGCAATGTAATAGCAGATCGATATATTTAATATGTTCATTGTAGTTTGTTGTTGTTTTCGTTTGATAAAGTTCACCCCTTAGCACGACCCCTCAAAAAATACTTTTCGAAGTCCCTCGTCAGCAACTGGGTTGATCATTACCAACATTCTACTTATGGCCATTTACTTTTTATTTCAAGTTCCGTGGAATTTTCAAAGATTAAAATGCAACATTATCATAGTGCTGAAAAAAAGCGGAGGCAAAAAGGGTGACGAATCAGGCTTGATGAAATGTTTCTTTCCATTCATGGTTTCCATGCTTTTGTATGTACAGTCGTCAATAGAAATTGTGTAATGTCTCTGGTGACAAGAGTGAGTTATTGAGACGATGGTAGAGGAGAAAGACAAGATGCTAGGTGACTGGCTCAACGACTGAAACAAGGTTACAATTTTTAAAAAGGAAGAATACAGAGAAGGTTGAGCAAGTCAGTATTTGGTTGTACATCTGATGTTGCTGGTAATAAAAATGATAACGTTTAAAACACTCAAATATCACTCTTGACTTAAGACAAACCATTCGATAGTGATTTGCAGAGAACTGAGCTTGTCCTTGTAAGATGCCGATAGGTCTGACAGGCTGTTGCAAGACTGCATGATTATTATATTGAGAACAACTTCCCAGACGCAAGTACTTTTTGTTGTAGTGATGGGAATGCGATAACAGTATGTAGTATTTATATATGTAATCCCACAAAAAAGGAGAAAGAAACAAGCCGAAGGACGAGTGCGTAAATTCATGAGACGATGTTGCATCACACTGCTTAGAACAGAGTTGAAATACAAAACGGATCATACCAACAGTTGGTTTCTTGTGGTGTAGTATACGGTAAATCATGACCAGGACTTTTACCACTCAAAACTTTGAAATTGTAAATACTACACCCACAGTCTTAAGATTCCATATAGTAAAATAGCATGTTCACTTTCGACAAGCAAACTTTGGGTGTTTAATAGATACTGTCGTCCTTGTGTCCTCTTTTCAGCTTTTGAAATTAAAACCACTGGATGAAACGAAAAGCACCAAGTGGGCATGGGGTATACAAAGTCTGGCGTCCCATCTACAGGACGTGTAGCAACTACACCGCAAGGCGGATGTCACTCACGGAACAAGCTCCCTGGCGTATGTGTGGCGTCTTTTCTTCACACCAGTTCAAAGATGTACATTTTTGTCTTCTGTCCCCCTTTTGATCAAGGATGGGTCAACTAAGAGTCTGGTATCGCTCAAAAGGACCCCCACCCCCACCCCCACCCCCAATACCCCGTCCACCTATTTCCTAAAAATAAAACAACAAGAAGTGAGCTTGTGTTTGTACTGACCGAATTATTTGTCTCTGACTATGTAGTTACTGGTTAGGCTTTATTTCAATCTTAAATTCGTACACAATACAAGTATTCTGAGCTTCCGAAAAAAAGTAAAATAAATTAACCCCGAAAAAGATTCTCCAATAAGTTACAGATGTACAAAAGTTTTGGTCAATAAAAAACGTCTTCCACATTTTGTGTCTTCACGGACCATTAGTTGATATAGCCTCACCAGAAACAAATCCGGGTTTTTCTGCTGTTTCTCTCCAAAGGCATATGGAAACCACATGACTCGACGGGTCTTCCAGAGCTCAGAGAAGAGGGAATTATCTAACAATAAAGTTATTAGGCAAAAATCACTAGTCCTAATACCCCAAATCCCAGGAAGGTCCTGAACCGATCAGGCACGGCGGTCATTTGTCCACCCAGGCGCAAAATCGCACAGCACGCCCCGGCAATGGCGGCCATTTTCCCGACTTGACGCCACGCGTTATGTGTCTCGAGCGATCATTGGCCGGCTCTAAAGTGCCGGTGCCTGCTGGGATATTGGGGCTCTGTCCGCACCCGCCACAGGCAGCGAAAGAAAGCTTTCAGGTCTGCCCTCTGAAGGAAGAATAACAGATTTCAAGAGATAAAGACACTGTTCTTTAGATATTTTACAGGTGTAGCGGTGCATTAACAGGTAAGTTCTCTTTCGCTTACCTGAACCCCCTGCCCTTTTGGTTCTCTCTGGCTACTTTCTCACGCTTGTTAGGTATTGCGAGGTCAGACGAACTATGACCTCTCATCGGCTTTCCTGTTCAGTGGTGTGGAAAAAAGGGACTTGAGATGCAATGACAATAAATGTGTCACCAGAGACAAATCGAAAACAAGATATCAGCCGTATTTGTTTTTATAAATACTTTGGCCTCTAACGGTTTAAGGCTAGTAGAGGCACGCATAAAAGCACCAGAGGCAAATAGGAAAGTAGTTTGGAACTCTACCACTTTAAAAAAAGAAGATGCTTGAATAAGCTTCAAGTCCTGCCTTTGGGACATCAGTCAGTTTGGTAGCCAATGGATAAAGCAGCATCAGGCACTCCACTCGTCTCAAACTGAATACCACATTGACATAGTGACACACCGCTTGCATGTTAATTTTGAACAACTTTTTTAGGTACGGCTCACACGCACTTTCTTCCTGTTGTGAAAATATTTAAACTATTGACATTTACTTTCCTGTCAGTTTAAAGAAAAAGCTAAAAATTTATCCACGCTACCCTCGTCCTTGCAGTTCTGCTATTTCGACAAATAATACAATTACTACCTGCCAACCGCACTCCTCTGTTCTCTTGGTATTTCTTTTATGTTTTTTTCTGGGGGGGTTTTCATAATTTATTTTTTTTAAACTTTGTTTTGGGTTGGGGGTTTTTTTTTGGGGG
>NW_004797429.1:864110-869413 GCF_000002075.1 Aplysia californica | reverse complement strand
ACGGCTCTTCAGCAGCTGACGAGGACTGTCAGTGGAGAGGTGTCGGTTTGTGGAGATCAAAGGGGGCGTTGCGTGGTGCCGCTTCACCGGACAGAATACGAACTGCATGGGAATTTGTCGTTTTCTGTAAGGGCTATTGTTACCTCTTCGGCAAAGGCTCTCTTTTTACTGCCAAGTACAACCTTCCTGTCTCAAATTTGGTTATTTTACAGGACCTGAGATACAAAAACAGTTTTTCGTATAGAACAACCTCTAACATCACGAGTTCCAGTGGGTTGTAGGTTTGAGTAAAAGTTGTAGACTAAGACTTTATTCTGCAATAGAAATTCTCTTTTAATAATAATAAAAAAAACACCTCAAAAAACTGTTTTGTCACTTTTATAAAATTAAACGTTTTCAGAGAGTTTAGAAGTGTCAATTAATTTCGGGTTTTATTGCTGGTCCTATTGCAGTGTGTAGATTTTGACTTTACAGAAAGAATCAATCACATCGTTCATCGATTTTGACTTTTCAGAAAGAATCAATTACATCGTTCATCGATTTTGACTTTTCAGAAAGAATTAATCACATCGTTCGTCGATTTTGACTTTTCAGAAAGAATCAATCACATCGTTCATCGATTTTGACTTTTCAGAAAGAATCAATTACATCGTTCATCGATTTTGACTTTTCAGAAAGAATTAATCACATCGTTCGTCGATTTTGACTTTTCAGAAAGAATCAATCACATCGTTCATCGATTTTGACTTTTCAGAAAGAATCAATCACATCATTCATCAATTTTGACTTTACAGAAAGAATCAATCACATCGTTCATCGATTTTGACTTTTCAGAAAAAAATCTGTTTATACACACACGGCAAGATGTTCTGTTTTTGTGCTCGTACGGTTTTATTCACCTGCTCAAGTGCCTGGTTGATAACATTTTGAAAAGGGTACATGATGTACAACATAGCTAAATGCGATGTACAATCGAGTGGGATCCGACTTTGACACAGTTATGTGTTGACAAAGATCAAGAACCGAAAGCTCAGTGGGCTTAGTTGCCACTGTTAACTTCCATTAGTAAAGCGATGTTGATTATTTGCTGGGGAAAGTCGAAAGGCTTCAGTTTTATCAAAGTATGAAGACGAGCTAGACAAAGTATCTGGACAAGGGCAAAAGTTACACCATTTCAAAATTAATCGAGAGGCTTGTTTTATTCTAATAAATATACTTTTAGTTCCCGTGATTTCTAAGCTTGAAATACTCACAGCATAGTCTTCTTAAAAGTGAGTTTCACATCACACCGCGTCGAAAGCTTTTAATCTGAGAAAATTTAGCAAGTTCATAATTTTATCAATGGAAACATAGAAGGTCTCTTTTGTTGTTAGGAAACGTTAATGTCTCTGTAGCAAAGAAAATAACGGGGTTTCTAACGCCTTTATTCGAGCCTCACAATAATAAGCTACGGTTTGCCTTCGACTCTCTTGATTCTCCTTCGAACCTGCAGACGGATGTTTTCGTGTACCGTTATTACCCTGTCCACAGTTTCCAGAAAGCACTTGAGCCAAAACCGCGAAATACCCAGTCTTGTTGACAGACTGATTAGTTTGCTTCAGACTGCACCCACTCTCTCCTCCTCCTCTCCCATCTCTCCCGACCCCCTGCGCAGTACCCCTACAAAGCATGAAATGTATTCATACGGCGGGTGGTTAAAGGATGTCACAAATGAACCCCACCTCTATCATACCCACCTGTTCATTTCTGCCTGAAGTCTTTCATCCTCCCAGCACTAAATGACCCTTATTAAATCGATGTGATATTCTCTAAACTAAACACAAATAAGCAATCCCGTTTAACCGCTTCACGGATCATAAAGCGCGCGAATTATTTTCTGAATGCAATTTTCCACCAAGCCAGTACAACAAGCGATTGGTGTCAGAAAGGAAATGACGTCACACCCCATGAGTTGAGAAGGCGCCAAAGTTTTTATCTCCCGCGGTTCGCCAAGTCGGCGCCGTAACTCGAACACATCCCCAAATATCGCGTGACTTCTTCTCTGTAGGTGCTGATTCTCATACGGACTACCCCTCACCATTCTGATACAATCTCCTTGGCTATACGGCCAATAGCGAAGGGCGTTATGCGAATTTCGGCATCCCACTGCGACCACTTAAAAACCAACCGAGGTATCGTTTTAGCGTTATTGAGCCGAATCAAGATGACTCCCAATAATAATAATATTCAGAGTTAATAGCCTGCGAGATGGCTCTCGTTGTAGTCTCGTCCCATCAGCGTCACAAAAGCTGCCCGACAGGAGGGATTTGGAACTTGTTTTGTCGGTCACACCACGAGACCCCGGGTTTTTCAGCGCGCCTTGTAATTTATTTCTGGCTGTTCTGAAGACTCGCCTTAGAGAGTGAAGCATCGATTTCATTCCTGGCAAAAAGCTAATCGCGCCATCTTTGGCGTCCGTCGTCAGCCCAAACGAGTGGACCTTACTTCTCTCAAGAGACCTTGTGTTGAAAAGGGAGAACGTTCGATAAACATCTAGTGACGACACAAGGCGTTTTCAACCAAGACCGCGAGAAGAAAAAAAAAAGGATTCCCTATGAACTGGTGACAGGGTTTGGTGTGGCTTTTGGTGTGTGTGTGTGTGTGGGGGGGGGGGGGGGGGGTATGGGCGGCGCCCGTCCCATTTCTCTTTTCCATTTTTCTCCTTCTGCGATCCAAAAATGCATTGTGGTACGCGTTTTCTTCCATTTTTTTACTTTCTTTGGCCCGAGATTATGTGTCATTCAACACAGAAGCTCACTTTATCCTACCCTTGACCGTGGTAAAAAGTACAATACGGAACAGGGCTGGATTGTTAATTGTTATGTGCTATCTTGATATGTTTGGTTCGCCGACGTCTTGAAAACTGACGACAGAAAATGTAGAATCGAATATCACAAAAGCTCGAGTATCCCCATCTTTAAAAGGTTGTCATACTTCAACATCTTGTTTCAACAGAAATTATTGTTTATCGAACTGTACGATCTGAAACTCGATTTTCCACTGCTTTTTATAAAAGAAATTGTTTTGCTTCAGTTTAATAATAATAATAAATGACATTTTTATAGCGCTCAGCCCCGAATAAAGTACACAGGCTCTGAGTGCTTTACAATACAGTACAACATACAACACTAACATAAAACGTTGTGTTCTGACTAAAGAGAATTATTCCAAATACAAATATTCATCTTATTAATTTAAAAACAGAAACGACTTCAGCTGACATTTGAATGAATCAAAAGATTTGATATCTCTCGAAGTACTTGGTAAAGCTTCCCAGATCTTGGGGCCTTGGTATTCAAATGCCCTTTCACCCATTGTTTTAAGTTTCGTAGATGGTAAAATAAATTTCTTTTTGTCAGCTGACAACCTTAAACTGTGAGTTGGAATGTACAGTCTTAACAGATTTAATAAATACGATTGTGCATTCAGTGCTTTTTGTGATACTCCACACGTCTTTTTTCTTTTCTTTTTTAAAATGACAAGTAGGTATTTTTAAGCCCCCAACGACACAATTTAGATCATCTACGAGGCGGGCTTTGACCACATGCCTTCCAGGGTCAGCCCGAGCTGATATGGGAACACCGTCCAAGCAGATAGACCGAGATAGTCGACAAAAATTCTTTTCATACAGGGGAATCAAACTCGGGTCTCCTGAATGTGAAGTGCTTAAAGCGGCGGTTTGAGGGCGCCACTGGTAGGTTCTACTTCTTTACTTTTCCTATGTTGATTCTGCCTGTCTGTCTTACATTTCCCAGCACTAAGACTAAATGACCATTATCGTTTCGAAGTCCTTCTTTATACTCAAACAGCACACGAACAAACAAACAAACAAATCAAACAAACACTAATGAACGAACAATCAATCAAACTATCAAACAATCACAACAAATAAACAAGCAAAAAATTAACCAATCAATCAAACAAACAAACAAGCAGGCAAACAAACAAACGTACAAACATACAAACAAACAAGAAAAACACACAAAAACAACAACAAACAAACTGAATTAAGCGCCTAACCACTGCACCACAGGGGCCGGTGTATTCGACTCCCCAGAAACGACGTGGAAGCGTTGTATGTAGACCAAGATAGTTCATAACAAGATAGTTCACTCGGCCAAAAAAGTGTCCGCGGAAGTCCGCGCATTGCTTCAGGTGGCGCTGTGGTCTTTGTTTTGAATGTCTCTTTCGTTTCTGGAGAAGAAGAATAGGAATAGCACAGCTTGTTAGTTTCTCTTTTATTGTTTTTCACACAAGTAGGGTAACTCTGTTCGCAAAGTCCGCGCTTTGTCGAAGAGGGCGCCACCGGATTTTGAGGACTCTTTTTTATTCGGCTCAAAGAGAGGAGTGAACTATCTTGTAATGTACGATCTTTGATGTATAGCTAGCGTTGTTGTTGTAGAGTTGAAAAAGTGCGGACTTTGCGATCAGAGTTACCCTACTTGTGTGAAAAGCAATAAAAGTGAAACAAACTAAACTGTGCTATTCCTAGTCTTCTTCTGGAGAAACGAAAGAGCTTCAAAACAAATACTATAGCGGCATCTGAACCAAAGCGCGGACTTCCACGGACACGTTTTTAGCTCAGTGAACTATCTTGTTATATACGATCTTTGGTTGTAGAGAGTGGAGGCACCGAGCCCGCGAGACGGGACCCTGTGTCTGGACGAAGGCGGAGCCCCAGACGAGGATTCATTATCCCGGATTCCAGATAATCGCCGTTTTATTGTTGAGAAATTATGCTAATTTGATTCGCCGATACAGTAAATCCTCTCTCTATGCTCGCAGCGGATAGCCAATTTCATATCGGCCTTTTCAAGTCGTCTCAGGTTCGCTGGTAAGTCGGAATTTTTTTTCTGTCCGTCTGTGCTCACTGTCATGCGAAAATTGGAGAAGGTGAAAAAGAAACTGTCGTCACTACGCAAATAGGGAGCAATGGCTTCAATTAAAATGCAAATTTTTGTTTTGCTTGTCAACGGTCAGCGAGTAGAAAGCAGCACCGGGAAAATGATGGTTCTCTGTGACTGTAGAGTTTAACATAAAGACGGACGGCTTTCTAAACGCTGTTTCTAAATTATCAGATGAATCGTCACACACGACAACTGTTGTACTTTCTATAATTTCGAACTTCTATTTTAAAAAAATAATTTTTTTAATGCTTTTCTTCCCAAATAAATCTCTCAACAGAGCTGATCTATATCTCCTTGTAATTTTATCAGTTTAAGACAGCTGAAGCGTATTATAATGTTATATATATACATGTATAT
>NW_004797429.1:861203-862190 GCF_000002075.1 Aplysia californica | reverse complement strand
ACACACACACAAACTAACAAACAAAACCCCAAAACAAAAAACAAACAACAAAAACAAGCAAAAACGAAATAAAAATGATCATAATAATAATATAGCAATGAAAATTGGGTTTGGTATATTATCTGAACACCTGGCTCACAACAGACGGGAAAAAGAATATGTGTCACGCCGCGGTGGAATCAGGCTCTCGTCAAAGTTTGGGCATGTAGAGTTATTGGTATCATCTTAAAGCGTCTTCACTTGTCTTTATTTTAAAGAAAAAAATCCGTTTTTCTTGAATACAAGTCGAGATATTTGCAAATGAAGGAGGTGGGGGGCACCTTGTTTCAGAAGTAAAATAAGTTAGAAATTAGCCCCCAAAGGCTTGCCATTTCCTTAGTTTTAGAGTCTGTGGTAACTGAAAATTTACATTTTTTGTTCTTTCAATTAACGTTTTTCAGTCAAAGCCTCACAGAAAGGAGTTCTTTAAGGGGCATGAAAGGTGTTGAGTCAAAAACCAAAAATTTCATAAAAATTCACAAACCTGCGGGAAAATGACAGTTTCTTCACTTTGATTATTTTGACGAGAGCCTTATTCCACCACGCTGCCTCACATGTTGTTTCGCGTGTTTTTAGCAACTGAGAAAGAATATAATATTATAGATTCTGTATCTCTACCCATTGAATCCATACTGTACACGTCATTTACACGACGGTGAGGCTATTAGAGCTTGATTCTAATAATATAATAAGAAATACGACCTCCTCGTATGCCTATACATTTGACTACAAACGGAAAAAGATACAAGACAGTTATTCTAGTGGGCGATGTGGTCATTTTGGTGGGCGGTGGAGATCACCACGGTAGGGACAGGTACTGGTTTAAAGACCCATTTGGATATAAAATAGGCCGACAATATGTAGGTGGACGGCACGAAAATCATAGCCTCTTAGTTGGACGTGGAAAAAGTGGGCGCTAGTCATTATTATTATTATTATTATTATTAT
>NW_004797429.1:857644-859507 GCF_000002075.1 Aplysia californica | reverse complement strand
AAAAAAATAAAAAAATAATCAAAAGTTCTGTGACCTCGACGGTCATACAGACTCTTCCTGTATTGTACCTGATTCGATTTCACATTGTCATTGGGATGTTTTTTTCCTGAGTCAATACTTCCGATTTCAAGCAAAATACATCTTAGATTACAATTTGACAGGAAATCATTGCCGGTAAAAAATATATGGAAAACGGGGAGAGGTAATTTTTGGCGTAATAATATCATTAGTAATTCAAGTATCTGGATTTTAGATTATAGATTGACCTGTTCAAAGCGACCACATTTTGTAGAGGAAAAAGGGATCATCTTAGACAGGCCGTCCTCTCTAACAGTGTAATTTTATATAGAAAATACATAAAGGGGGAGGGGGTAAGTGGTGTGGTCGTTTGTACAGGTGATATTCTTGGACAGGTGGTCGCTAGAACAGGTTTGGCTGTACCCCTCAACAAAGGATAGTTTGAGGACTTCACTGAGACCGGTATTTGTTGACCATTTTCTATTCTTTTAAATTTTTTTTAGGGGGGGGGGCGTATTATGATAATAATATTATCTCTCTCCTGGAGGTCAAAGTGTATTCTTCCTGATTTCCGCTAGATAAATGAACACTAATCAGTCTCATCTCTTTGATTTTTTTAACGTAGGTGTTTCACGCCCCCATCGACACAATTTGGGTCAGGTAGCGAGCTTCGACCTTATCTGTCAGGGATTCTGAGAGGGATACAACATCCCAGGAGACAGACTGAGCCACTCGATAAAAATTCTTCCCACTCGAGAATCGAACTTGGGTCTCCTATGTGCAACGGTGAAGCGCCTATCCACTACACAACAGCAGATGCCTGTTCTCATGTTTTCTTCCCTGCCCCGATCAAACAGAACCCAACCAGTAACAGAATTATTAAGTGTCTCCGATACTCAAGAATAATACAGAGGTAGGCCTGACAATAAAAATAGTTCACGCTATACGCACAACTGCTCGTCCGAGATAGGCACACTCCTGTTGAGAACCCATTATGTTCCACGGGCCCGCGCACAGCAGCAGCGTCGACTTGAGGGCCAAGTTTAATTACGTTTTTACGAATGCGTATGTATGATATTTCATTAAGCACCAAATAAAAGATATAAGAGGGTGAATGAAGGGAATAAAACGGTGCCTGATGATAGAATTATGAATCGACAAATTTAGAAAGCCTTATCGCCTAACGACATCGATATGACGCCATATACTTTTAACGAACGATAAATGGTCCTCGAGATACTGGGGGGAAAGCTACCGAGGGTTATTAGACTAGGCATGCAGAACTACATTATAACCCATTCAGGAAACCATTACATCCTTGCTGAGCAAAGTAATGATAATCTTTGGCTTCCTACGCCAGCCGAGCACGTCCTATCAAATTAACCTAAGGTCCTTTGTCTCGACTTGAATCTCACGAGTAAAAAGATAATGTTCGTGGCAGTGTTTCGCAACGTTTGTTTAAGAACAAGGACCACAGAGTTATGCTCTTAGAGAGGAGACCTTTTTAGAAGACAAGCGGGTGCTAGTTTTAAAACGGGTAGGGTAGTTTTAGATTGTTAGGAAGACGAGAATCCAACAGCGAAAGAAGATGAGAAAACAGATGGGAGGATGCGGTGTAGAGGCATAGTGTGATCATAAAAGAGGTGTAAAGATGAAAAAATTACAGAAATTGAAAACGGAGATAGAGGGGAAATGTAACAGATCAAGGAATAAAGAGTATACAATCTACAGGAATAATGTCTATAGATATACATTGCATTGAAAAAGTAAGTGTGTATGTGTGTGTGTGGGGGGTGTGGTTGTGTGTGTATGTGTTTGTGTGTGTGTGTGTGTGTGTGTGTGTGT
>NW_004797429.1:855210-857544 GCF_000002075.1 Aplysia californica | reverse complement strand
GGATGTTGCAATACGGACGACGGCGGAGGCCAGATTCCTTTTTACAGCCAAACCGACCGGAGAGAAACGACTTTTAGAAGATGCAGACACGTTAACACTTAAAGAAGCATTAACTTTGCCTCGGAGCAGCGTGATAAACCCACGCAAACACTCTCTTAAAACTAAATTCGAGGTTAGAGTATATAGAAATAAGTGGTACAGCTTCTTATCTCTGCGGAAGGTGTCCTAAAAATTGGGGGGTTCCAGAAAGGTCTAAAAGCTCAAGTTTATGGTCACAGTTCTTCCCGAGTTATCGTGTGATAAGCTTAACAATCAGGTGATAACGCGAAAGAACTGGCAACGAAAGAAATTTTTGAGGCGATAAAGAAAATATTCTATCTCTGGGCTAAACGTTAATGCTAGATCGTACATAAACGCTTAACAGTGTTGATTGTGGCTCTCCGCTATCCTGCTTAAGTGTGGGCCTATTATTTGATGGACTAAAGGAAGGTAGATTATTACTCTTCTTCCACACGTTTCTTTTCCTCTCCGTTATGCCCCCCCCCCTCAACTGAGTGGCCAAAGGGTTATTCCCCATGACAGAATGAGCCAACAGTAGTGGAGTGAGATAAAGAGTGAGCAAGATAGTGCCATAGCGAGCCCTTGAAATGAGCAACCCTCCTGCTCCTCCTCCTCCTCCATCTCCCTACCTCCTTCTTCTCTTCCCACCCCGCCCCCCTCCTTCTCCTACCCAACCTCCTCCTCCAGTCCATTTCACCTCCTCATTCTCCTCTTCCCACCACTTCCTCCTTCTCCTCCTCGCCTTCCTCCTACAGACTTCCTCCCACTCCCCTCCCCTTCCTCCGTTTCTTCCTTCTCCCACCCCTCCCCTCCTCCTCCCCTCCCCCTCTTCCCTTTCTTCCTCATCCCACTCCCTACTCCCCTCTTCCTCTTTCGCTCCTTCTCCTCCCTTCCCCCTTGTTCTCCTCTTCCTCTTCCTCCTCCCTCTCCTCCACCTCCTCAAGCCACAATTTTCAATCCGGCAAGTGTCGGAGCTGCAAGGTTCTGGTTCTATCCACACCCACCAACACCCACAACCCTCAACAACTCGGACTCTTGTCTCTCTTGGAAGCGCTCTCTTCATCAGCCTCCCAGCACCTTATCGCAAACCCCCATCTCATGTATTATCAAGACCCCCTGTAGCCTCGCTCATGATCGTTAGGGGTGGGAATAATTCGACGCCCTCATTCGGAATCATTAACCTTATCGTCTGGGATGGTTATTTCATTCATTATCGTTATTATCGTCATCAGCGCTGCAGAAAATGCACTCTCAGTTCCTCCGCTCCTCTCTCAAGTGTCCGGCAGCAGCACCACCACCAGCGCCACGCAGTACTGCGGCCCTACAGGTGCGAGGGGTGAAGACTCAAGTGTGATGATCGCTGACTGACGAGGCCGGCCGTTATCTCAGCACTGACTCACAGACACACACTACTACTCGCCTACCACCAGCGGTGCGTGGAAGGGGTTCCCAACCTTGACACACTGAAAGGATCACCCTCCTTGTCGACAACATGGCAGTTTGTAGTAGTTAGTGCTTGGTTAGGCCGAGTAAAGAGAAGCGCATCAACACGATAATAGCCATTCAGTGCAGGGGTTAGGCAAGATAAATTTACAGAAGTAGAAGAGATAAGTGACGACCAATAGTTAACGCATCCTGAAAAGGTGGAAACATAGATTGTGGCACAGGAAAAGTGTCAAAACGCCAATTAGTCAGACAGTTTGTTATTTAGTTGCAACTTCTCAGTCTCAGAATATACGCCATGTACGTTACGCTGCATTTCTTTGAACACGATTTGGAGGACCAGGGATACCTCACTACGGACAAAGCTGAGAATTTTCAACTCAAATGTGTTGTATGGGTGTGAGACGTGGAACGCATCTCAGACGTGCATAAAGAGAATCCAGGTTTTCTTAAACAAGTGTCTGAGGAAGCTACTGAGGATCCGACGGACAGACAGGATCACAAACGAGAAGTATTAAGAAGAACGAGGCAGAGCCCTGTCAGAGAGGAGGTGGGAAGAAGGCGTTGGCGATGGATCGGACACACTTTCAGACAGTCAAGCAGCTGCATAACAAAGGAAAGTGCTAGATTGGAACCCACAGGGCAAAAGACCACGTGGAACCTGGAGAAGAGCCACAGAAATGGATGTACAAAAAAGTGGGAAGACATGGAGTGACATCAAGCGACTAGCCCGCGTCACTATATTATTGTCTGCACACAAGAACACACACACACACAAACACACACACACACACACACACAAGTCCCTTCTCTAAAAAAAACACCTCTGTT
>NW_004797429.1:852510-854131 GCF_000002075.1 Aplysia californica | reverse complement strand
CACCTCACTGTCTCTAGCCCTCCTCTCTCTCTGTCTCTCTCACCCCATTGTCTCTCTACTTCTCTGCCTCTCTGTCGGTTTCCCTCTCCCTCTTTCTTTCTCCCCATCTCTCTGAATTTCCCCTTCCCTTCTTAGGCAGGACGGGAAACAGTCTTACATATAAGGCTGGCGTTATTTCCACCACGCTGAGAAAAATATCCTTTTATTAAACCCTATTTTTGTCATTTTCCCGTGCCAAATGTATTTTACATCATTATTCATGATTGATAGACAGAAATCTTACATTTTGAGTTCTCCTATTGTGTTTTGATATTTGTTGACAATATAATGTGGTGGTCTAGTAAGTAGACTGAGAAAAGTTATAGTGACCTACTTTGACAGCTGGCCACACCCACTTCCGGTCAAGGATCATCATGGATCCCTTGCATATTTGAAAGGTAATTGTCTTAGGAGACATATGCACCTTTAAGTATGTCATTGTCTCTAACATAAAGTGCAGCCTACACCTAATTTTGGTCATTAAGGGATCCCACTAATTTTATTCCAACCCGGTGTGAGAATACAACAACTGTGGGACGACCGTATAGAATTGGAGTGTTGTTGTTGTTCTTTCATTTTCAACCAAAATTACCGCAAAAAAAGAGCGATTTAGAGGACGATTTTGCTGAAACCAGTGAGGAAAAATTTTCAGATGAATTAAGATGTCATATGTGATTTCTGTTGAATGTCTTTTGAACCGGTGTCAGCTGTGCTCAAGTCTTTGAGGCTCTGTTAAGGATTTAGTTGAAAGACTGAAAAAGGTTTGGGATACTGCTTGGGTTCGAAATAACATTTTTTTAAAGGATTTTTTGTGTGAGTTAGATCTAGAATCTAGATATAGATATAGATCTCGTTCTTTAGCAGATGATCTGTGTTGAATGCCAACATGCCACAACTCAAAAACCCAAACGAAGTAAAAAAAAAAGAAAAAAAAAAGGGGGGGGGGCGGAAACGAAAAAAGCGGGTGAGATTAATAATAATGAGGAGTATTCTCACCCCGGGGGAGAATACTCACACCGTAAGCGGACATGTAAAAGCAGGCACACAACATTACAACGCATTGTTGCCTATTTTCAGCTTTATGGCTAAAGTCGCAACAAGTTTCCTCTTAGTTTAGTCAACCCCAGAGCTCTTTCTGCTCACATAACGCCCCCCTCCCCCCACCCCACTCTCAAAAAGCAAAAACAAACAAACAAACAAAACAAAACAAAAACTTGTCCCATGAAACACAAGAGGAACCTATTTCATTATGGTCTGATAATATGTCATGACAAATCTAATGATAAAAAGGGCACTTAAAACTATCAAAAGATAAATGAAATTGCAATTTGTTCACGGAATTTGGCTTCGCTCGTAATCTCCCCCCACAAAATGGGAACAGCGTGCAGAGGAATGTGAACTTAATGTTGTGAAGTTTCCAACGTGTGAAATTTTGAGTGTTTATCGCTTGGCACTACTGGCGATTTACGTCAGTCTGCTGCGTTTTGAGGCCGGGGAAGGCAGGCCAATGTTAGCTGCACTGAAGTACACTTAGGGAGTCTGTCAAATGTTGTTGTAAAACTTCAGGGATGGTCTCGGTGTT
>NW_004797429.1:829751-850724 GCF_000002075.1 Aplysia californica | reverse complement strand
TTACTTTATCTCTCTTAACCATAATTTTAAGAACGTAATTTATACATGTATTACAAATTTCGATTCAACTTCATTTTCCGAAGAGCTTCCCTCCCCGCCTTTTTCCCCCCCTCGAGCAAACTGTGAACGTCGTCAATAATCTATTTCAAATTCGGTTGAACGCACATTCTATTCCAAAGTATTTACTTTTACTATATTTAATTCCTTTTTAAAATTTAGTTCTGTCATTGATGCGCAGACCGCAACCGACCCCGTTACGTTTATACAAAACAAAATGATGTAGTCAAGACCCACTAGTTTTCCAGTGCAAGGGAGGCTACCCGATTTTTAAAAACCCAATATCTGTCTGAAAGCATTTATGTCCCTTGGTCCACCTACCAACGACAAACTTAAAACGTTTGAAAAGGATGCGCAACCTGTTTGCGTCTGGGGGTACCATACCATTATGATATTTTCCTGTGGTTTCGAGCTCGTGGCAGTCTAAACTGAAACATAATATTATAGCCTCCATTAACTCTTTCGGACAGGGGTCATTTCTGTGGTTTCTCTTGTTGTATATTGTATGTCTTAGTTTAGTTTTAGTAAGGGTTTTACGGCACTTGCAATGCAATAAGGTCACATAAGTGCCGAAGATTAGAGGTGTTACAAGAAAGAAACAAACACAAAATAGAAGAAGGGGACAAAAGGACAACAAATGTTTGATAGGAAAGAAGGAGCAAACCACACTAGAGCACCCGCCAACCACCCGCTTTTGTATGTCTGTTGTCGATTATGATAGTCAAACCTGCTATAACAGTTACCTGTCCAAGACAATCCCCTGTACAGACCACCACTACACACTCCTCCATTTTGTCCTTTTTTTTCTTAATCACGTCGTACAAGACGTCGATCTGCTTAAAACAAAACATTTTTTTCTCAACAATTTGAGACTGTCTTGGAAAATACTTTTGACTCTATTTAATTAGTACACACAATCAATTCCGCCCCTTCTTCTGTGGTCAACACAAACAGATGTTCCCAGCTCGTGAGACATGTATTTTTACTTGGCCTAATGTCCTGTCTTGTTGTGCGTTTGCGTGAGTGCACCTTTAGGTCAAACTTTTGTAACGTCTACTGCCATTGTTAACGACCAAGACAAATTTCTTCCTGCGAGATGAATAAAGATTGTCATTGTCATTGTGTGTTTTTCGTCAAACTCGGCAACACAGAAGGCCTCTGAAGGTGAAGAAACACAAGAAAGATCACAGAGTTGGGGGAGGGG
This sequence comes from Aplysia californica, assembly GCF_000002075.1. Classification (NCBI taxonomy): domain Eukaryota; kingdom Metazoa; phylum Mollusca; class Gastropoda; order Aplysiida; family Aplysiidae; genus Aplysia; species Aplysia californica. Next base: position 849,463 of record NW_004797429.1, on the reverse strand, counting down.
CAGAAGCAGGAAAGGAAACCAAAGAAAAAAGCGACGGACAAGAAGGAAGTAGGACCACCATACATAGTCTACACAAGATAATTAAACCCCTTTTGTTTTATATTTCAATTTTACGGCACTTGCTACACAATTAAGTCAAAAAAGTACCAAAGAATAGAGGAGTTACAAGAGAGTTACAAACATAAAAGGAAGAGGAGAGATAACAACGATAGACGTTTGATAGGAAAGAAGGGGGAGAGATAACAACGATAGACGTTTGATAGGAAAGAAGGGGGAGAGATAACAACGATAGACGTTTGATAGGAAAGAAGGGGGAGAGATAACAACGATAGACGTTTGATAGGAAAGAAGGGGGAGAGATAACAACGATAGACGTTTGATAGGAAAGAAGGGGGAGAGATAACAACGATAGATGTTTGATAGGAAAGAAGGGGGAGAGATAACAACGATAGACGTTTGATAGGAAAGAAGGGGGAGAGATAACAACGATAGACGTTTGATAGGAAAGAAGGGGGAGAGATAACAACGATAGATGTTTGATAGGAAAGAAGGGGGAGAGATAACAACGATAGACGTTTGATAGGAAAGAAGGGGGAGAGATAACAACGATAGACGTTTGATAGGAAAGAAGGGGGAGAGATAACAACGATAGATGTTTGATAGGAAAGAAGGGGGAGAGATAACAACGATAGACGTTTGATAGGAAAGAAGGGGGAGAGATAACAACGATAGATGTTTGATAGGAAAGAAGAAGTCAGCCACACCAGAGCAACCACCCACCAACCCTGTCATGTTGACTGACAGCACTCATCACAGCGAATCATCCTACAATCTACAATAAATAAATAAATAAATAAATAAATCAGAACGAACACTTAATACTCTTACATTGATTCTACTCCAATAGTCTCTTTATACATTTTTCCACACTCTGGAAGTAAAGAATGGATGCAATGTGCAAGGCTCATAAACATTATGCTTCATTTGGTTGCTGAACTAAACAACTCAAGTCTCTAAAAGCATCATTTTCCTTCTATGGTTGAATCTATCAAGGTTTAACCAAAAACAAAGTCAAAAACAAGGCTAGAATAAGATGATTTTTATTCCAAGTTCATGTTTTGTTTCCAAGCAAGCACACGAAGTATTTCTTTCATTCTTAAAACAAAGTTATTTTCGGCGAAATCGATCGTACTGCTAAAAAATTATTGACATGTCTTTTCTTTTCTTCCACAGCACGCAAGAAGAGCAAAAGTGAAATTACTTCTTTCCATGAAGAGTTAAAAACCATGTCACAAACAGATACCCAGATCTATACAAATCTACTGGATGTAATGGTCATGAGAAGAAACATCACAAAAACAGTCATCTGATATACTGCAATGAAAGAATACAAAACTGAAAAGGAATGAAAATATGACGATAAACCAGCTGGACTATTTTCCCCCGGGAATATTCAATACTACATTCAGCTAAAGACACATTTTTATCATTTTCCTCTCTGAAAGAACCTGTAAGATGGTAGTGCTGTGATGAACAAGGGTATTTTGAGCGGATTTTGATGGCTAAAATAAAAGGGTGTGCATTTCTACAAGTGTACCTCGATTTGGTTGATGAATCAGAGGAGCACCCCAGTACAATCTTTCTGATCACACGGTGATCGGGCGAAAACATAACATCTTGGTCTTTATAATTATTCAACTCTGCACTGAGCAGCTACGTTACAGAAATAAATCAACAACCACTGCACACAACGAAATCAAGTACAAAAGCTGAACTAACTTAGCGGAAAAAAAAAAAAAGAAAGGAAATGGTGATGATGGACAACAGTTTTAAAACATGAACCTTTCATTTTATGGATACAAAAAATCCTTACGTCAAACATGATCAGACCATTACAACCTTATTTCACAAATTTCCGAGCATACATAAACGAATGAACATAAAACCCCACTAGTCTCTGCTGTGATTGTTTCCCCAGGATTTCCTCATTCAGTTCTCTCCAACCAACCTGTGTAAATCTCTGTGTACATCAACAAGACACTTGAACTGCTGACAAAAGAAAAGCATGGAGAGCACCATGACACCTTTTGTCACCAAAATTATCATACTGCCATGAACATAACAGAACACCAGTTGATTTTGAAAAAACATCAACAAAGAAAATGGTCAAAAAAGATTTCTGTCTGAAAAACAGTCTACTCAAACTCAAACGACCAAAGCCAGAACAAAGGACAAGAGAATAACTACAAGCTGCAGTCACAGGAACCTGGCCTATATACAAGAGCTTGTAAAACAAAGACAGAAGAAAATAATAATGTTCACTTTTTGCTCTTTGTTTATTGTGCTAAAGTTTCATTCCTCTCATTGATGGCATTAGTCAGACATCTGACATCTTTACTTCAAAAAAAAAAAAAAAGGCACAGTTATCAAATACAATCTTTCCTTTACTGCCAGAAACGACATAATCTTTGAGGTGTGGCAAGCAAGGACTTGGGGTATAAGAAATATATTATAACGATAATGGAAACGTACCTCTGTTCTGTACAACTTTTCGAAGTTACAAAACATACGCCTGGAAAGGACACCCATTATATGATGACACACACAGTAACAGAAACCGACCGCACTCAAAAAGAGCCATTTCTTCCTGAAAACAACTGTACATCCCAATCAGGCAGGAAAGTATAAAAACTGTGGATTATTAACTAAGTCATACATCTTGCACAAAAAATCAAAATTTGTCCCAAATTTTTCTCACCTAAGGTGGTGACAAACAGTAAACCCGCAATCCCAAAATTACTTCTCAAAACGATGAGAAATAGTTCAAAGACACTAGCAATGACCTAAACCTGAAGGCTACAAATATGTCAGAGTATATCTAATCCAAGTGTTAACATCTGGCTACAGACCATCATCACGAAAAGACATTTCACAGAAGTCATGAATAAGGCACTCACCAAGTGGAGCTATCACATCACATCACACATTTCAGTCTGTTCATTCATCATATTTTCTCATCATAAGGAATTACAACAAGGTAAAATCAGAAGAGAAAGTGCAGGAATATACAAGAATCTCTTTCTCTGAGAGAATTGACATTTGTAATAATTAATATGGAATGAATTACTTTGGAAAAAAAAAGATCTATGTACACCACAGGTAAGGCAAAGTTTCAGAGAAAGGATATGCGGAAAACACACAACACATGGCCCAGATTCAAATACAAAACCTCCCACACACAAGTGCCACCAGACTTGGGCAACTGGAGTGAGCATTCACATTTTACTGCATTGATTTCTCATAAATGCTGAATAAAAATACATACAGTTGACCTTCAGACCAATAGAACAGTCAGCAATCAGATCTAAAAACTATTCTGCTTATAAAAATGCCTAAATAAGACAACCCCCCCCCCCACCACACAAAATACTTTCGTCGTTTCACCAGCAATATTACACCATGCAAGAAAGCCTTCTCATACAAATCTTAACTGCAGTTTTGTGTATAGGAAAGGATATTACTAACCAACTGATTCTGTCCAACCTTCCGACTTCAACTGAAAGTGTTGCAACAAGAGAATAAACAGTTTCATAATTCCTCCTTCCATTTGGTCACAGTTCTTCATGATCAAAACCATATAAACGTTGTTAAAAAGAACAAAACAATTCCTTTAAAGATAACACTAAAATAAAAACTCAGGAAAAATCTTCTCCTCGTTAGTGACATAAACATTTCTGCCACCCTGTGAGCATCAGAGAGGCTATTTCTTGCACAAAACTTATTTCCTTACACTGATGGAAATAAAAAAGCAACACCTTTCTCACATAACCTTTTCTAGGGGAATAAAGTTGGCCCAGTCTGGACGCGAAAACTCATCCTGTTTTCAGTTATAGCTGCACAATATTAAAATAGAAATACACAGGACAGATTAGAAGGAACAAAATGATGGTAACATTTTGTTAATTTAAAAAATAATGATATATAATATATATATCAGTCATGGGCATTTCTTAGTAGGTCCCTGAGTAAGGCCCAAAGACTCCACAACCATAAAACAAACAATAATAATAATAATGATAACGATAATAATAGTACCAACAAGAATAGTGATAAAAGGAATCTCATTCATTTCTTTACTCACAATACATCGTTTTGTTGCTGGTTTTTCTTAAGGCTTTCAGGACATGAAACTTCAAAGGCAAGACTGACATATGTGAACCCAACAACTCCATCCGTATAACAATATCGTTGTAAACTTGCCTTACAAAAACCTAAGTATAATATTGAAATACCACCAAACCATCAAGAGGAGCAATGGGAAGAATCCACAAAGCCATCAAGCTACTAGATACCTCTGTCCATTTAGTTCAGTAAAACATGAAGACATTCAAAGTTCAAAAGGCAGAATGTGACGGGAAAAAAACAACAACTCTACTCCCCAAAAATTATAAATTCAGTTTCAACGTATCACATGTACTCTGCATCCAAAGCTCAGGCACTTATTTCACTTCAACACTCTCTACATACAACATGTGAAGTCAAACTTAGTTATCAATACTCTTTACAAAAAAAAAATCCCTTTAAAAAGACAATGCTTCCACAGTAAAAAGAAGTTGATTATCATGAAACAATGTCGGAGCGTAAACCAAAATATAAACTCAGTTAGTACTACTAAAGCAGCCTCTACGTTTGCAAGCAAAAAAAAAAGCAGTGTGCCATTAGAGTAAGTGGTAAATTATAAATACCCACCACACTGGAATCAAATAATGCAAATACAGCTCTTTGCTACTTGCAACAATAATGTGCAAAACTGAACTTGAATAAACAATAGAATCATACAAATCTTTTAATTATGTATATCATGACAAAAAAAATTTATTAAAAAAAAATTTCAGTCACTTCCAATATAGCACTTGTTTGCCGAACTGTTAATGAAGCGTTACCATTCCAATCTCAAACAAAATATTGTCTTTTAAAAAAGGCAAAGAGACGCCTAAAAAATAAAAAGTTACTTTTCTACTTCTCTGTGCTTTGACTCAAAATAATAAAGTTAAAAGAGGAAATTATAATACAAATTCAGAAACTTTCTATGGTTGAACTTCTACTAAAAGTTGAGCAAAAATTGACACTGAATCTTAAGAACAAACAATCTTGTGTTATTGGATATTCTATGAACATAAAACATATCTTGCTTTATAACAAAATGGATAAGATCAGCCTCGGACCATGTACAATATTCCTTTATACACTCAACCCACTACTCATACAATTTCCACCCTCTTCTTAACACACTTTTTTATAGCAATTTCAAAAAATTCAGGAAGTATATAAAATGCCGATACACAATAGACCAAATGCCCCCGGCTACACCAGTTCATTTTCATTTGAACAATACCTCTTAAAACTGGGATCATGTTATACCAAACATATACTATCCTTAGACAGTGCTCAGCCTTAAGAAACAACACAAACGTGAATCTTGTCCTTGATAACTTGAGATGACAACCCATGGAACTCGACAAACATCCAACAGTTATCAAATGAATATCCATCTTGGAGTAAAAAAAAAACAGAAAAAAAATATGTGTTCTGGATGCATAATGATACAGTGCGACGAAAACAGCCTTGTTCCTCAAATGTAAGGACTGAACAGGGTGAAAGAAACCACCTTTGGTTGGCATAGGCAAATAACAGGCTGCTTCACAACACAGCAGAAATCTGTGAAAATAAAGAAGAAAGAAACTTGACCATCAACTTAAAAAAGACTCCAAAAAAGTTAACAAAATTAAAAGGTAAGGATTGTACAAGTACCTGTGGTCTGTCCACAAGTACAAAAAAGAATCAGTATAAGTTAAGAAAAGTTAGGGCTGAAACTATCAAATCTCTTGAAAACCATCACAACTCATTGCATCAAGAACATTGCCCAGAGAAAGGGTGTCCCAGGGCCAATATCCCCCAAAAGCGCAAGTAATATATTGAACTTTTTACATCTCTATAAGAGCATAACCCTGTGCACCTGAAAATCAATACGCTAGCTGCAGTAACATCAATGCTAAGTAAAGTTGAAGATTAATTTTCAATAGGCTTTCCTATAGAGAAAGCAAGCAGTAATCTAAGAAACTTAGAGATGCAAAGACAGACCAACAAACACTTTGCCTCTCACATCACTAGTTATCTCTAAAAGTGCAAAACTGGTAGGTGAACAACATGACTATTATAAACTTCCTCCAAATCTCTAAATCTGAGACACGTCAAAATTTTTAATTAACTCACTTCAAACACAATTTTTTCACACTGATGTCATGGAGAATTAATGTGAACAGTAACAGAATAAAACAAGCTGAAAAGTAAGTTGTAGTTTAGTTTTGATCAGAGTTTTTCAGCACTTACAACACAAATCGGTCATATAAGTGCCGAAGATTAGAAATATTACTAGAAAGAAATATACAAAGAAAAGGAGGAGGAGAGATAAGGTCGATAAATATTTGATCGGAAAGAAGGAATAAATCACATCAGAGCATCTGCCAACCGCCCACCCTGAAAAGTAAAATTTAATAAATTCAGCCGAGTTTTGTACAGAGTACATAACTTTATTTTTACTTTTTTTCCTCTTGTATCTTTAGATGTCAAGGGGAGAAGCAATTTTCCATCAAAGGCTAGGTGGGCGGCTTTTGATGTAGATACGTAATTCTGTTGCAGGACCTCTTTGACATCATCCACCCAAGGTTAGTTAGTTTTAGTATGAGTTTTTGTTTTTGTTTTTTTATAGTAGAGTGTTTTACGGCGCTCGCAACTGCATAGGTCATATGAGCGCGCGGGACACACCTAATATTTTCAGTTGGTAGGAAATTTTGAATTTTGCCCGCGTGGCGGCCGAAGCCTACTCTTATCGATTTTACACCACCAAGGGATCTTTAACGTGCGCAACTTGCACACGGGCCCTCCGATATTTTTCGCCCTTGTCAGAGAAGGCTAGGTGTAGATCTTTCCTACCAGAGGATCAGGGGTGTGGCTGAAAGACTGCAGTAAGAAGAAGCGAAGGAGTAGCAGTAGAAAGGCTGCAGAAAGAATCAGGAGCCCAGAGGAAGGGGCAAAGGAGGTGACGGGGTGAGGGCAGAAAGTGGAGACGAAAGCAGATGACAGAACATTGCCAGAGAGCAGGAAATGAGGTGAAAGGAGACAAATTTAGAGAGAAAAAATTTTTCGGTCGCTACACGGATTCGAGCCCGGGACCTTTTGAGTGAGAGGCCAACACCTTAACCTCTAGGCCACGAGAGCCCCCTAGTATGAGTTTTACAGCACTTGCAACACAACAACGTCATATAAGTGCCGAAGATTAGAGGTGTTACAAGAGAGTAACAAACATAAAAAAGAAGGAGGGGAGATAGAGACGATAGATTTTTTATAGGAAAGAAGGAGCAAACCACACAAGAGCACCCGCCAACCACCCACAGCCAAGTTTAAGTACATAACTACTCACCTTTATTTGCCATTGGTCGCCATGTTGGTGGAGAGGCCAATACCAGTCGCTGAAGAGGCAGCAGCCTTCTGCTTCAGCATGGTCCAGTCAAAAACATAGTCATACTGATGGTTGAGTGTGCGGAAAAGGATTCTGAACAGTTGTCTTAGGTACATGTAGTCTGGTGCTTCTTCAAATCTCAGACCTCGGCAGTAGTTGAGGTACATGGCAAACTCTGCAGGAAACCCCTGTAACAAAAAAAGTCCCATATTGTTAGTCTCATTCAAGACATGTTCTAGTACTTAAACAATGTTGGTAAAAGTCTATGATAACCTATTAGAAATTTGTTTTCTTTCACAAGGCAAATACGTGAAGATACAAAGACAAAATCAACTGTCAAGAAATGTACAAACAGAAGGGGAACAAAAATCATGTTTAACACATGAAAAAGCATAAAAAGAAGAGGGGATACTATTAATCTAATACGTACAAAACAAAAGATTCGAGATAAAGAGTCCTAATTGCACTGCTCTTCGGCACACTTGCTCGAAAAGGAATAAAATTCCTACATCACTGAATTGGATCACAGAGACTAACAGAAATTCATATAATTTTTTATTTTTTTTTTGCAAACCAAATACTTTTCTGCTTAAATACGACACCACATGATTACATGATTTTTGCCTATTAGTAAAACCAGACCTGAGCTCTTTTCCAATTTTGTTTTGTATAAAACTCTTTACATTTTTCTTATGAAGATCACAGACAGGTCTCTCAGAACGTTTTACCCTATGCCCTCTTTCTTTCTCTCTCAAGTGCTTTTTCTATATTTCAATGACACTGTCCTAGAGGTCCACCTAAGACGATCAGTTTTCTCCTCTCAACTTGTGGCTGTCTTGGACAGCTTTGATTGTATTTACAACACATTTTGACATTTACAACCTCCTTTTGCGATAACTTCTTCCACCTTCCACATCGCTCTTGCTAGGTCTCCTGAATGCACTTCAGGTTTAAAACATTCTTTTAATTAAGTTCACAAGACGAGCACTCCTGCAGCCTTTACACCCAAGTTTACTTTTAGTTTAGTTTGTTTTAGTAGAGGTTTTACGGCGCTCGCAACCTGCAAAAGGGCATATGAGCGCCAGAAGATTAGAGGTGTTACAAGAGAGTAACAAACATAAAAAAGAAGGAGGGGAGATAAGGATGATAAATGTTTGATAGGAAAGAAGAAGCAAACAATACCAAAGCACCCACCAACCACCCACTTAATTTTAGTTTGAGTGAGTTAAACAAAAATAAGTCGTATAAGTGCCTATATTAGAGGTGTTATGAAAGAGCAACGTACAAAGAAAAGAAGGAAGAGCGGCAAGAACGACAGATGATTGATAAAAAATACCTTGCAAAGGACTTCCACTGGTGTTGACATTTTCTTTTCACTTATTCTTTCATATTTCTGCTTCTTCGTTGCTGCCTGAAACGTGCAAAAACAAAGAGTACTTCAGAAACTGCAAATCGATTTTTAAACAAGTCACTTTGTTTTCAGTTCAGTACATTGGGCCATGGCTATAACAGGACTGCCATGACCCTTGTAACAGCTAAATCCTGTTACAGACAGTGATCTCAAGTTAACATACACTGAAACAATTGATTAACAAATGGGATGGCTTTATTACATATATAGCCTACCGGAACTAACAAAGATCCCCCCAAAAAGATTCATCAGTTGTTACCCTTTTCCTATCCACTGGTTGTTTTCTGTTCTCCTCATCTTTATCTCCCTTTTTTCTGTTATCTTGGTCTCGTGGTGGTTGACTTGCCACAAATTTAAGATGCAGGGGGAATAGTAATAATAATGATAATAATCATAATAATAATGATAACGATAATAAAAATAGCTTTTATATAAAGTGCATAGCCATGCTCTTTAAAGCATGTTCTGCACGCTTAGTAAATACATTGTAAGCATATTTGTAATCAAAAAGTTACTGTACCACAATTAGCAAAAAGATCATGACATAGATCTGCAGTGCGGTAATTCTAGCGGTAAGTGCTTAATTTTCATTCAATCATTTATCCCCATTGCAAGTCTCACCATCCCACAGGGAGACAATGTGACGATGTAGTGCCAGACCGAGGCAATGCGCAGTCTTTGACAAGATTTGCATCTACCCTAAAGCACACCCATTTTTCCTCCTCTCTCCCCTGCACACACGATATGACTCATCATAAAATATTTATCTTACAATTGATTTGGCCTACTCGAGGCCACGTAGCTGCAATTCGTGACGTTAGCTGTTATTTTTGCTTCACTTGCTTCATTCTGCTTCTTCATTTGCTTTATTCTGCTTCTTGTCCGTTTGTTTAAAGATTTTGTTAATGGTTGGACTACTGTTATAACTGAGCATGTTTGTCCAAATGCAAGCTATTAAATTTTTTTTTACTATATCAAATACAATTTATTTCTAGCATGCTTTTGCTGGGATCCTGTTATAACCACAATTGCATACATGCCAACATTGCCTGGGTCAAAATCTGTAGTTGACACAAATTTTTGTCCCAAAATCTGTAGTTGACCTAAATAATCTGTAGTAGACTATATTACTACTTGCCACATACTTAATTGGGGATCCGTATCAATATTTCGACCCACAAATACATGAGTGTGTTTGCAACTTCAAACAAATGTAGAAAATGACAAAGAACAAAAAACAAAAATTAGCAATGACAATGAAAAATTAAATTTTTACCCAGCTTAAATGAAAGAAGAGTAAATTCTAAGAACAGTGGTTTTTAAATTTAAAGAAACCATTCATAAATAAAAAAAGTTATTGGGATTTTTTTTCTTCAAAATTTTGGGGGACTTTCATAAAGGAAAATATTGCCAAAAAGTGGGACGTTTCTTGATGTATTTTGAGGAAAAACTGTTCATAAGTCAGTAATGAGTTGAAGTATATGAAAGAAACTTTGTATCTTCAGGTGATTTTTAGTGCAGAATCTAGTACTGCTATCACTTTTTCGAAATCTATCTTTGGATCTTTAAGACTAATATTAAATTTGCATGAAAATATGTTGAATTGCGCGACATCCTTTAGGCAGTCAATTACATGCCGCCTAGCGATCACGCGCCAGTTGCATGGCGGCAACTCACTTGTTAGGTCCGTGATCTAGTTTCCAGCTCTAGTGTTTTATCAATGGATGGGTGGTAATTTTAAATTGGTACGTAAAGTGTAGGCCTACAACACACAAAGATCTGAAATTTTACAGCAATTAAAGAAGACATGTGGGGCGCTTGTCGGTGGCTTATCTCTCAAAATCGGTGTATCGGTAGTTTGACCAAAAAGTCGGTAATATACCGATTTTTTCTGTAGGGTTGGGAGGTATGCAATTGCTACAAGTGGAGCCCATTAAAAATATTTTAAATTTCACTTGCTTTAAGCAGAGAACAGTGACAAATGTCACTTAGATAATTTCTTAAACCACGAAATTAATAACAGTTCAAGCGATGCATATGGCATACACAAAGTGTAACGTGTAATATGTGAAAAAATGAGACAGTCATAAATGCCACGTAAATCAAAACCAAGTGCTGCTAAAAAAAAAATGCATTATTGATTTATCAATGGTAATGTTTCTAAATAAATTACAATAAATCCATTGTAAAGAACATATAAGTGGACAAACCACCGTTACCTTTAAACCCTGCCAAGGTAAAGAGCCTCTGTTGAAGTACATAAGGACATAACCCAAGGACTCCATGTCATCCCTACGACTTTGTTCAATGCCCATGTGAGCATTGATGCTGGCATAACGTGCAGTACCGGTCAGGTTCTTATCCTCTCTGTAAGGGATATGTTGACGGGTTCTATTGTCTCTGTATTTCTTGGCGAGACCAAAGTCAATGATGAACACCTGTCAAAATTAACACACAGACAAAAATCAGAACAAAATGGTCAAGAGTACAAATTTGTCCACTAGAATTTAAAAAAAACTAGAATGACCTTCTAGATTCAGTTTGCTAAAAACTTATTAACATATCTGAAAGAGAAAAATCTGGTTTATTGAGTGATATGAATAGAGCAATAACATCAATTCTACAAAATATCTTGGCCCTTCACAACAGACCAAAGTCTTTCCAATAAAATTAATCCTTGATTTGCCGAAAAGAACAAATTTTAGCTCCATTACTCTATGAACTACTAATCTTTCAGGCACAACCATTTTCCTCCGTATGTAAGATCTTATGTATAGAAAGAAGATCGAAGAAAATGTAACTGAACAGGACAAACACCCAGCTGATGAGGCATAAAACACCAGAAAGAAACACTTAATTTGTCCTTCCTTTTAATCAAGCAAAAAACTGAAAATGATACTACTCTTTTGCTTCTGACAGGAAGGGCTTACATTCACTGGAACGCGAAATGAGAGAAAATCATTTAACACACACAACAAAAAAAACCTGTGCTATCCAGTTTTAAAAAATCAAACTAACAATAAACAAACATGAAATGTCTACGGCCTCACCTCTAGCATCGATGTCATACAAACTAAAAAACCTTACCTTGTTACAGTGTCTGCCAATTCCCATCAAAAAGTTATCTGGCTTAATATCACGATGGATAAAGTTTTTATTGTGCGTGTACTCAATCCTGTTGATCATCTGAAAAGAAAAAAAGGGTAACAGATAAGCATTTAATTTAATGAAACAACTGGTTCTGAGCCATTTCACACTCCAAACCAACATGCTCTAGCAGCCACCTGTCTCAGACAATCACCTGTACAAACAACCACTTCTTACTATTCCCTTTGTGCTTTTTCCACATTATAATGACACTGTCTGAGACATCCACCTGTCTAAGACAACTTCTTTTCTTCTCGACAAAGGGTGGCCTTCTTGGACAATTTTGACTGTAGGCCTACTTGTGCAAAACACTTCCTGAATCTGACCAAAGCAAAAAGAACTTGAAGACGTACACAAAGACTTTCAAGAAAAGCAACCATACAGCTCAACTTTACATTCTTAACTTATCTCATAGGTAAGTAATTAGAAAATGAAATATATGACCAACTTATTAGCCACATTCAAAGGACACAGAGAAATTATACACATTACAAACACACATACTTATCACTAGTATACTTAGTCACATTTTTAAGTATACACGTTTTAAAGCTCAATAAAAACAAATCTAGGCCACAAATTACTTTCAAATTTACACACTGACTAAGTGATATACCTGTCACTGGCAAGTTGTTTTCAGATTTCTGAACGCACGAGGGGTTTTGTTACCGCATGCGTGTTACATGTTTTTTGTTTTTTGAGAATTAATCATGACACGGAAATGGTTTGTTCAAAAGATAAGTACACATCAAAGCTTTGTCATTTTTGTAACAATTGGCTAGTGATAAAAACATGTGTTGTCTCCGTTTCATGATGCCACGCCAAAGAGAAAATGTGCGAAATCAGCTTGTTGGAATGATCCATAAGGATGCCTCAGTATCCACTGTTGCGGGACATTTTTAAAGATTTTAATGTAACAAGAAGAATTGAGAACGCAGCAAAGGATCGTGAGAGAACAGGATCACGAAAGGATCGCCCCCATTGACTTGGGAGAAGAAGAACTACTCCAAGAGAGGATCTTTTTATACGCCTGTCGCATTTACGAAATCATTTCAAAACGGCAAGACAAACCTGAGATGAGGTGAGTTGAAATACATGCAAAAAAAAGTCAAAAGCCTCAGACACTTCCTCAACTTGAGAAGGCATCGCATGAAGAGTGGAACAACATCCCTCATCAGGCAGTGCATCGATTGATTGATTCAAGGCGGCGACGATGTCAGGCCGTCATCAATGCAAGAGGACATCATACGCACTACTAATCGTGCTACTTTTGTAGACCACCCCCACACCCTTGTAAGTCAAGAATAAACCTGTTACGTTGACATTCAGCAATGTTGTTGTTTTTTTTCGTTGTTAAAATTGATTGAATTAGTATTCCTGAAAATTTTAAGAATATCGGGTCATTGTGAAACTAGCAATTTTCATTTTTACACGGTGTATACTTAAAAATGCAACAGAGTATAGTTGTTCTTGAGGATTAGAGGTAGACAAAAGAAACAGCTAAATGATCTCAGGGATCACAGAGTAAGTAAATTTTTTCTGTGACCTTGGTATAGTGAGGTAAAATTTTGGCAGGTTTCAGTTTTTGGAGCCAACGAGCATTAATTGTCAGCAAATACTTTTTTTTTTTGTCGTGCACCCAGATGCTTTCAGATGGTGTATTTTTGGCCAATATTGTATAATTTCTTGATTTTGAATTCATTGGACCCCTAATGATCTTCCAGGCCCTCTAACCCTCAAATTTCAGACATTGAGCTCTGTTGGAAATGCTTTTAGTGGGTAAAGAAGAGGCTGTTCTTAGACCCCTCAGTAAGGTCTTACAAGATTTAAGTTACAGGTTGTAAACTGTTAAATCTTTAAGAAGGAAGTTGTGATGTTATCATGCCAAAACAACCTTGAAAACATTCTTTAACAGCAAAAATTCTCAAACAGAAAGCCCACTTCAAAGACAGGGAGAAGAGATATCATACTTATGATTTACCTAATCAAAAAGAGTTAAAAACCACAAAACAATCTCTTTAAACTTAGGTCTACATTACTTCAAATACCACAGCAGCTAATAAAGAAAAAAGCTTGAGTTTATATAACAGATGTCATTCTCATGCCCAACACACATCAAACTTTAAAAGAGTGAGAAAGATGTCATTACCTGATCAGCCAGCATGAGAACTGTTTTCATGGTAAACTTGCGAGAACAAAAGTTGAAGAGATCTTCTAAACTTGGTCCTAACAAGTCCATGACAAGCACATTGTATTCTTTCTCTTGACCAAACCATCTGAAATAGCACAAGAGAAGGAGAAACGTTCAAGATATCAGTGGTCTACAATGAAAAGTTGCAGAAAAAACCTTTAAAATGTTATTGGTGTCACACAAGTGTAACAATTCTTCCTTTCCTTCCTTAATCAGTCTGCTTGAATCTAAGGGACAAACGGGGAGCTCTTCAGTCTACAGGTTTACTATTACTTCAATAGACTTCACCTCTTGCCCTGAAGAACCTAATTCTCGTTAACATGGTTGACAAATAACTGGGCAGATATTCTCTAATCTTTCTCATTGTTGATTCGAAGGCAAATGGAGTTGAGCACCCCACTTTTTATTCTCGGAAAAGTAAATGAACATAATTAATAAAAACACCTTGGTAGTTAAAAATAAAAGAAGAGCATACCAGAAAAAGTCGGAAGCCCTCACAAAACTTTAAATCAGACTACGTAATTAAAAGAATTGTCACAAACAGTTCCAGCAGCCAGTGGTCACTTCAGTTCATTTCAAAGAAAGAAGAGATAATTTTACTGATTGTAGAACTGACTATAATCACTTGTAGATTTTCTCCCCTGACGCTTTGGGTAATATCCCATTCTAGTAAGGTCTCATATTTTCATTATTCCCAAGTACTGGGATCTTAGGCAGAGACTACAAATACTAAATTTTTTTGTGAACATATATATATATTTATGCCAGAAAACAAGAACAGCCGACTTCAACTTACCTTATGTGAGGGATTCCAACACCCCCAGAGAGGAGTTTGTACAACTTGCTTTCATACAAAAGCTGTGGATGACGTGCTTTTGTAGATTCCAACTTGACCGCAACTTCCTGTTAGATTTTTAAAATTACAAAAACAAATGAAGGAAATGTGAGCATTAACCTGAATTTCAAATTTACCTTCTATTCTCTATTTTCATATTAACAAAAGTTTTATGCCAACAAGCCTTTTAAAAATTGCTTGAACTTTTGCACAGTCAGGCTTTGTTTAGATAGGATAAAAGTGTAAATAAAGTTTATAAGCATTGTAAACGCATTTAATAACTACTGTTTTCAGCCGATGTCTGAATTTTTTTTGGCTGGAGTCAGAAGCTGGAATTTTGGCAATGCACTAAAAAGTAACAGCTTTGAAACCAAAGTCAAATTAAACTTTTCAGTCTCCCCGATTCTGCTGTTGCCAAAGTGCCAGTGTGATGATGAGATATGATCTATGAGAACAAAGCTTGTAAACAGTAATTTACCCCATTAATCTAAATATATTTATACAAATCTAGTGGTCTGATCTTTATTCCCTTACTAAACATTTTAGAAGAAACCACATACATACTCATCAACCCTCAAAATTTAAATGAAGGTAGTGTAGAGTTTATTATTTCTAAGAACATGATGGAGCTCGATTTTCCTGATTTTGAACTTCAAGCATCTTTTAAAAAATGGAAGATTTCAATCTTTATTTATTTATTTATTGTTACAAAATACTCCAGAACTGAGCCATTCGTTTCCTTATCTACTTTTGACTTTAAGTGTGTGTGTGTGTGTGTGTGTGTGGGTGGGTGATATGGAGTTTGGGGGGGGGGGGGGGGGGGGGGGGAGTAGAATTGAGCCATTGCTTTCTAATTCCATAATTCCACTTTTAAAAAAGTGCTCTTAAGTTGGTTCAAAGCTACACGGATAAACACAAATCCAGTGTGTGTCAGTGACACAGTGTTTAGAGGGTAGTGGTCACTGATCCTTGAGCCACATATCCCTAGTTTAAAAACAGGGTACTGCACAGTGGGAAAAGCAATTAACATTTGGGTTGTCTACGATTTGTGATAAACTCTGAAAGGGTATTATTGATGCATTTTTATACATATTATTTATTATGCCATTGTAAAACAAATTTCCTGAGTCAATTTCTTTTTAAAAAATAATTTTATCTTCAATTAGTAGAGATAAAAGGTTCACGGAAGTAACAGCAAGACTATCCACAATTAGTTGCAACTGTAGTGGTGGTCGATGGCACACTAGGTTTTTGTGCTAAAGCAGGGTTGGGTTGATTTAAATCAGTTGATTTTTTAAATTTAAATCAACTTGATTTTTTAAATAAAAATCAGTGATTTAAATCACTTTTTTTAAAATTTATTTTTATTCAGTTTTTAAATATTTCAACATTCAGAATTCCTTTCCTAGGTTTCATAAAACAGATATAAGGTTTAGTAGACTAATATAATCATGCTTAAAAGTCTGCTTTCCCCCCCTTTCACTGTAAAATAATACAGTATTCAACTTACTTTTTTCCCCCATAATTGAAATCAGAGCTTGGTTGATTTAAATCAGTTGATTTTTTTGTTTTAATCAACTTGATTTTGTGATTTAAATCACTTTTTTTTAAATGTATTCTGTTTTTACATATTTAAACATTCAGAATTCATTTCCTTGGTTTTATTTATCAGATATAAGGTTTAGTAGACTAATACAATCATGCTTAAAAGTCTGCTTTCCCCCCTGTCACTGTAAAATAATACAGTATTCAATTTTCTTTCTTTTCATAATTGAAAACCAGGGTTGGGTTGATTTAAATCAGGTCTTAAAAATAAAACTCAGTGATTTAAATCACTTTTAAAAAATGTATTGTTTTTACGTCTTTAAACATTCAGAATTCCGTTCCTTGGTTTTATAAAACAGATATAAGGTTAAGTAG
This sequence comes from Aplysia californica, assembly GCF_000002075.1. Taxonomy (NCBI): domain Eukaryota; kingdom Metazoa; phylum Mollusca; class Gastropoda; order Aplysiida; family Aplysiidae; genus Aplysia; species Aplysia californica. The sequence continues at coordinate 832,440 of NW_004797429.1, read as the reverse complement.
ACTAATATAATCATGCTTAAAAGTCTGCTTTCCCCCCTGTCACTGTAAGTAGTAAATTAATACAGTATTCAATTTACTTTTTTTTCTCCATAATTGAAATTAGCATTTTCTTTTTCTTTTTAGACAAACACAAGCGCGCGCACGCACACACGCACACTGTAATAAAATACAAGTTTATCTATGCATAATTACCCCCTCCCCCCCTTTCCTTTTAGACTGACATTTTCTTCATTTTTTGTCTGTAGCCATAATTCACTGATAATAGCAGATTAAGGCTTTCTTTCGCAGTTGCTTAAATATCATTCGTTAAAACAAAGACAATGCATTCTGCACTAAAAGAACATACTTTTAGCCACCAAAAATCCCAAACTGTGTCGACATTTTTTTTTAAATAAAAAAAATCCGATTTAAATAAAAAAAATCTTATTTAAATTTTTTAAAATCAATTTTTTAAATTTTTATTTAAAAAATCAAAAAAATCACCAACCCTGTGCTAAAGGCACAACAAACGCTCCATTCCTAGAAATCATTTATAAAATTACTAATTATTTTATCACAATCATATTGGCATATATAAATCATATTATATCAGATGAACACACCTCTTCAGCGTGCAAGATGTAGTAACACAACGTTTATCTTGCATGATACAGTTCTGCACTCCAGTGAATTCATAATTATAGGCCTAATGAATGTACTTCGTAAAGCAACAACTATCTCTAGCCATGGATTCATACCAACCAAATCAGGAAGCTTGCTGTCAATGGTCAACCAAATGGAATTGGAAAAGAACTATTTACACCTTTTGAAAAAATATAGTTAAGTAAAGGCTAATGACGAACCCCTGGACAAACAAAAAAAATGAATGGTGGCAAAAGGGAAGTGGGATTTAACTATAACTGATGTAATTTCTGTTCTAATCATACCTCCAAAGTCGCCTAGGAAGTTGAGTCAGTAAGACATTCTATATAACTGTCTGGGATATCCAGGATTCAATCCCCCAAAAACAAGGGTGTGTCCCAATAATGGACACTCTAAGCACTTGGACTACCTGCTGAGCTTGGCCTTGAGACACACAAGTCTTTCATCTCAATTATAACCCGGGCCCGAGATGTTGAACTGGTAGGCCCCCCAGGCCCAAACTTGAAAACAAAAATCTACATAATTAAGACAATCACCGGGCAAAACTCAGTTCAACACAAGACATTGTTACTGTTAACTTTACAAGGAACCAAGACCCAACCCAAAGAAAGGCAATCCCGCCTGACCAGTGTCAAGAGAAGCATAAAAAAGGCTTACAAGTTCTCTAGGATATGGACATGGTGTAGATCTAGATTCTAGTCCAAAGCTTCACTGCCACCAGTGGGGTTGAACTAGGGTAGTAAAGTAGTCTGAGAGAAGCACGTGATTAGTCCTTTATGATTAAAACACTGTCCTAAACTTTCATATTGATATTAAATTGACTTACCTCTCCATTTGATATATTGATTGCAAGATATATGTCGCCGAAGGACCCGCTTCCTATTTTGCGTACCAGACGATACTTCCCAGCGACATTGAATTCGCTCTTCGAGGCTGACGAGGATGACATCTTCGTACAACTGAGAACCCAGTTCCCGAGTCTAGATTGATAAATCAGATCTTCCTAAGACCAGGTTAACGCCCATAACAGTATTATTTCGATTTCCTTTGTTCTTGAATCACACAGCTGACCATATTTGTGCCTCCAGATTTGTTTTGTTGTTCTCCCTTTAGCACAAGATGACACAAAACGCAATGAACTTTGGGATTGACATGGCACAACCTATAATTAAACATGATGTCGATATATATTACTACATTGATTTGAAACAAAAAACATATTGTAATAATAACAAAAACAAGAAAAATATAATAAATAAGGTAATAGTTAAAGAAATTATATAAATCAGAAGGATAAAATCCCATTAAATTAATTATATCAGTTTTTATATGATATTCAGAATTTATATCTTATCCAGGTATTTGACAGTCTCCAAGGGAATTAGTGGGCGCGGATAGCAACTGGTTACTTTCGCTTTCTCCGAGATCGAGTTTTGCGGATAACAATTAGTGGAGAGCGGTCTCCGCAGTTCCGAGTTATAGATCTAATTGGTATATTAAGTTCCCGAAAAACTACATGCTGATTGCATAAACTTTTAAAAATTCGTTTCATTAATGTAAAGTGGTTTTCTTGTAAGAGACAACGCAGGTGCAATAAATAATCCGAATGCTTCTTTCTGTGGCCCAACAGATTTGTGTGAACTTTTTGAATAAGCGCTTGGATTAGCAGCCTATTTTAACTTCAACACAGATTGTTTACATAACTTCTTTTGTATTCAGCGTAGTGCCCACAAAGTGGCGAGGTCTCTATAGTGGGTGCGATTGCGTAATGTAGCACAGACCGCCCGGCGGGTGGCCATTTTCATCTGTCCAAAAAGGAGAACACTACGTTCCAACAGCTATTTGGCAAACGTCTATATGTGTCCGCGGGCACGTGCATTTACAAACTTACATACTTGATAAAGCAGGCGATCATTCGAAAGTATTAAAGCTTGGTAGACCTACTTTGTTTTGTTTGACCACTGTAAATATTTCGCGATATTTGTTCACCCACCATCAATTGGAAGGTTCCTAAAAGACACTTATCTTTTTTTGTGTGACCCCGACC
>NW_004797429.1:827480-828372 GCF_000002075.1 Aplysia californica | reverse complement strand
ATCTCTCTCTCTCTCTCTCTCTCTCTCTCTCTATCTATCTATCTATCTATCTATCTATCTATCTATCTATCTATCTAATGTTGATGGGTAATTCATAAACTTTATCTATGCGCACTTGCCGGTTGAAAGTTCCCCCAATACACGTATACCCACACTCACATTGTTCACGTACGCTATATTATTTCGGTTCTCATGTATTACCTACACTGTCGATCTAAATTGCCTTTGAGATTACGTGTTTTAATTTTAGTAAGAGCTTTACGGCACTTGCAATACAAAAAGTTATATAGGTAGGCCTAAGTGCCGAAGATTAGAGGTGTTACAAGAAAGCAAACACACTCACACAAAAGGTAGAGATCAGGTATATTGTAGATGTTTGATAAGAAAGAAGGAGCAAACCATACTAGAGCGCCTGCGAACGACCCGCTTGAGATTAGGTGGATTTTGTTTTGTTTTGTGTTGGGCTGTTGTTGTTTTTGTTTTTTAGGGGGTAGGCCTAAGTCTTTTTTTTTTTTTCGTATTTCTAGACAATGGTGGGGGGACCAAAATTTGGTGGGGCTTAGGTTGCCTCCTGTTCTTTACCACCAAATAGCAAGCAATAAGTATTAAACAGTGACGATTTTTCTATACTCACGGTGAGCCACGGCAGTTTGAGAACCATTAAAACAAGAAGAATTGCCTTTGTTTTCCATCTCTTTGTTCTTAGTTAAATTCTTGTTGATGGTGGGGACGAAGCCGATTCACCTCCAAATTTCCTCTAATTAGTTTTCATGTGATGAAAAAAGTTGCCTTAAAAGTAGTTCGACCTGATTTATAAAAAACTAAAGCATGATCATGTGACTCCTATTTTAAAAGCATTACACTGGCTCCCAGTGAAAGAGCGTATCATATA
>NW_004797429.1:800059-825932 GCF_000002075.1 Aplysia californica | reverse complement strand
CACACACACACACATTTTTCCCTCTATTAATATACGACATAGCCGAGGAGTTAAGTTAGATACACGGAGAGATTGAGTGATACGTAAAGCGGACAGATACTTAGGTAAACAGACATTTGAATAGTTAGATAGATACGAAATGGAGAGATAGAGAGAGAGACAGATAGACAGACAGGCAGATATATAAACAGACAGAATCAAAGAGGGGGGGGGGGAGATTGAGTCACTAACAGGCAGAAAATGTTAAAAAGTATGAAATATGAAATGGCATGAGTTTCACTCTCTTTTGAACACAGTAAGGTCATTTTTGGAAGTGGGATTTTCGACTAAAGTCCATCTCTCGTAGGACTTGGGGCAAGTGGCAGAGAGCAACAGCACATGCCTCCAGACAAGTAGAAAAAGGTGAAAGGAAAACAAGAGCTTTTTAGTAAGTGTTTTACGGCATTTGCAACACAGTTAGGTCATGTAAGTGTAGAAGATTAGAAGTGTTACGAGAGATAACAAACACAAAAAAGAAGGAGGAGTGATAAGGACAATAGATGTGTTCAATAAGAAAGAAGGAGAAAGAAGGAGAAAACCACACCAGATCACCCGTCAACCACCCACAAAAATAGGAACAAGGAGTAAAGTGAGAGTCAGGCAGTGGAGCAGTAAAATAAAGAAACTGACCAACTACAAAAGGACACAGAAAAGATTATGCAAATATAGTTTTTTTAAAAATTAGCGCACGCCTTTTGGCTACGTTTATTGTTACTATAATCTTAAAAAAAAAATCAACCTCATCAGCACTTCAAAAATAAAGAAGAACAACACAAAATCCTCTCCTACATGTTTTATTGATGTCAGCATGTTACAGGGAGAAACTCCTTGCTTCCAAAAAGATACAGAATCCACTTTCACAATGACACAGAAATCATATTCACAGAGACGCTTGAACACCATACATAACAGAGCATAAACAAAGAGAGAAACTATACATCCTGCACCAAGAGGAAAATGTTAATCTTAACACAGTGACAGGGCAAGTATTCGTAAACGAATGGTAGGTACATCTTGAAAACAAATGAAGGAAAGTTCAGTCATTCAGAAACGACACATCACAGAAATACACTCTGTGCACACAGCCAAAGGAAATCCATATTGAAACTCACATCTTGACATTCAGTTTGACCATTCACTTAACCCCACAAACAACCATGAAATCCTTACTGGTAGCATGTTCGATTCTGTACAGGAAAATAATATTTTCTCTGGGGCGACAAGGAACAATGAAAACATTGCACAGACAGCACCTTGAATTTATCTTAACGCAAACAAATGAATAAACTTAAGTAACCTGCAGTGATGTGATCAAAATGCCTTTGAAAATAGATAAGTCACAAAACCTTTTAATGCTTTAAAAATAATAAGCAATAGCCTAGAAGAAGGGAACACCTTAATGACCTGGAACAGGAGTAGAGAACATTTTAATGTGATCGTTTTAGAATTCAATCATTTCTCACCAACAAAGAGTATGAAGTAAAGCAGCCCAATAGTTCACGCCCTTGTTTTCATAAAAAGTGAAAACTATCTGGTGACAAAGAGGAAAAATCTGACAAGCTTCATTTCAAGCTGGCTGCTGTATTTAACCTACCTGTGTACTGGTACATAAAGCCCCACGCAACCAGATCAGAAAGCAGTAAAAAAAACCAACGAAACAACTAAACTCTGTGACACCTTATGATACAGAAATTACTTCGAAATTCTCATGTGAATTGACTTGACCTCAATACCTCTTCTCGTGTTAGTTTCAAATTACAACTTTAAACATTACCTCTAGGTCAACTCATAAACTACATCTTGGGGGAAGTTATTTGTGGCCATTTAGAGAACACAATTTTTTACCTCCATCATCCATATTTTTTCACCTGCTCCTTTCATGAAAAGTGTAATTTCTCACATCATACTACCCCTCCTCATCAGTATTCTGCCTTGAAAATGTCTTTCTCCCTCATAGTCTACTGTATTCAGTTGGGGTTTTTTTAGTGCTAATTTCTGTGCACAGTGGGGGAACAGACTTCAAGATATGAAGTGCCAGTCTAAGATCACAATCTTATGACCCTCAATATTGGCCTACAGACAACCAGATAGTCTAATCTCATTTAGGAAATGTACAAGGGTTACTGCACACTAATCATAATTTCAAGCAAATGAACACTTGACTAGAACAAGTCCATGGCAAAATGTGTGCAACAGCTGCAGGGAATTCAGTATAGCCGGCATCTCATAAATGAATGTAATGATCATGTAAAGTGACTTGTACATAACATGAACAAGAGTCAGTTGACTGGTTAGTTTCCAAGAATGGAAAGAAAAGTAAACTGCAAATAAAACAAAATTAGCAACCACAGGCTACCTGAGCAAAACAATTACACTGTCTGTCCATCATTGAATGGCAGCATGGCAAGCTGTTATACCGTTATATCTCTAAAATCCTCATAAATAATAATATAAACCATAATAAATACAAAAAGAATAAATATCTATGCATTTGATACATAACAATATAGTGTTCAGAAGTGAAATAAATCATGTTTTGCACTGCTACCTGCTAAAGTAACAATTAAATGCTTTTTCCTTCACTTCTGACTTTTCCATTGTACAGTTAAGATAGCCAGTAATCATCATTTCAACATGCTTTGGTTTGTGAAGAGTTGCAATATTCTTCTCCCCCACAAACATACTTTATTTCTTTCTCTTTACATCTGCCAATCATCCAGACAAGTAATAAACGATCAACAGAAAAGTCATCATATGGGTTATTGTAGGACAAAGCACTGAAAACATAAAAAACAGACTGAAAAAAAAATTATTACAACACAGCCATATAATGTGGTACAAACAAATGGAGAAAAAGTGTATGAAGACAAAGTCTTATGCTGAGTTTCAAGCATGATTCCGACCCACAAATAAAAAGAACTGCCAAAGTTAAATATGGGCAAAAAATAAATAAATAAATATGGCTTTCAGAAAAATGTTTCAATGTACTCATTTGAGTCAGATCAAAGAACTGCAAAACGGAAAAAACGACACCCCAGATTTAAATGCATTCAATTTCTTCCTTTCTTAACACCCATTCTTCTTCCACAAATAGGAAATCCCGTAAAGGTTTCCTGGCTAATTCAAGATAGTCTTTTTCATTGAAGTCGGAAAGAAATATATTATTGATACAAGGGATTAACAGCAGCCCACATACTTTCATCCATTTCATTCAATAAATAGTTCCTAGACTCTTAATTCCAGTAACATAAGATTGGTTCTCGATCCAACAACATATATACACACATTACTATGATAGAAAAGTATGTTTTATCACACCCATACTCCACTCAATACCCTATTAGCCGAAAACAAATGTATGCTATTTAAGGAAGTAATAGCAATCGATACATAGGAATACTCCAATCAAGCTAAGGGGCCAATAATAGTTTTAAGACCTCCAAAACCCCTGAAGCAAACCTTACTTCTTTTCAAGAGAACTCAATAGCTGGGTCACATAGAGTCAAGTAACTATAGACTTAATTGGGCATTCATAAAGCTGTTTCTCAGGGTTTTTTTCTCTCCACTTTCAAAATATTTTTCACTGACCACATATTTCATGAAATGAAGGTAACAAAAAACCCCCCCAAAAAAACAAAAACAAAACAAAACCCCCAAACAAATTACTATACATTGATTATTCTCCGCCCCCATCAGCCCTCTCCCAGCTATGATATAATATACTAAACCTGATCATGATGTGATTCACTACTGATGAGCAGGTTTGGTCCAACTGGTGACAACTGGTCACATTACAAAGCACCCTCATTAAAAAAAGACTTTCATTGCCTGGGCACGATGAAATCTCAGAAAATACTGTTTCAGTTCACATCACATGTAGTGACGTAGAGCCTCTCTCTGAAGGCACAACCGCTAAACTAAATACTCTGCATTCATTTTTGACACCTTCCAGTAGCAGTGCTGTGATACCCTGATATTTTTGTTGATGAAAGAGCGATTTTTCACTGTTTTCAATTTATATCTGCACTGTACGTTTAAAATGTTAGCCTCTGGGCCTATTATGAAATAACATTATACTCGGGTAAAATAGACTCGAGTATAATGGGACACACATATCCCCTTTCAAATCCATTCTAATGGGGGCACGCTGTAAAAAAAACCCTACATAAATCTGTTTCCCCTCACTGCGGCGGAGGCATTCTACGGTAGCCACCGGCAGCTGCCGGGCCCATGGGTGGGGGTCCAGTAGGGCTTGCTCCCATGTTACTGGGCAGGTTGGAGAAATCAGGAGCCACGTACGGCGACTTCCTCATCCCCCCTGGACCAGCCGTCGGAGGCGTGCCCATTGGGCTGAACATGGTAGGAGGCGGGCCAGCCGGAGGGGGCTGCATGGGGCTAGGGGTGTGGAACGCGGACCCAGGGTTAGGGCCGCCGGGCTGCAGACCGTTATTCTGAAACGGCATCAGAGGAGGTTGAAAAGAGCTGTGTGGCGGGGTCTGGAAGGCGCTCGGTGCTGGAGGAAGCCCGGCCTTTGGTGTTGAGGGAGGAGGCGGTCCCGCTGGATGTCGTGGGGGCAGGGAAGACTCTCGGGAGGATTTTCCGCTGTCTTCGCCTGGCATCTGAGGTCTGATTCCCAGCGGGGAGTAGATCTCTCTCAGCACCAAAAGAGCAGTATCCTCAGATTCCCTGATTGGGAAACAGAAAGTAGAAAATGTACAAACGTATATAATCATAGCAACATACGCTATATAAACATTTTTAAAGTGTTATCTCACAACTCACAGCCAACGCAACAAAGTAAAAATAAGTGGAAGTCAGAATTTGTAACTAAAGGTGTCTAAACTTTATCTGATACCTTAACAACTTAGTCAATACCCGTTCCTTCAGTTACATTACAACTGTAACATAAGACACACAGGTGTCCACAAGAAGCCAAAAGAATAATACTCCGCTCAATGACACAGCATGAAACAATTCACACAACCTCACAGTCTGCACATATTTCTAACATTTTACTCACTGGACATCTTAAAAGCTTACAAAACAAAATGACAGTTGGTATAAAACAAAGGAATTCCGTTAAACCCAAAGCACACTGCTCATTTGATTAATTGGTGTAAGTCAGGGCCAGCCAGAATATGGATGGGGCAAAAGCTATTATTTAAGCACAATATAACCAAATTCAAATAAATCCGACTGTGATCTTCAATTTCAAACCTGTTTGTGTACTTAAGATCACAGGTCAAATTAGTCATATAGTGCAAAACTGGTGGCTTTTGCCCCATCTGTGAAGGAAAATCTGGCTGACCCTGACTCAATCCGATGCATCCGATCGGCAGTGTCTACTTGGTATTAGATCATAACGTGTACAGCGTGAACAAATAACATTTCACAAAGTAGAATATCGACGCTGACAAACTCCACAAATCATGAACACATTAAAGTTTTGTACAAAATCTTTGGTACTCCCTAGGTACTGACCAATAACAAGAGTGAGAAGCCAAGGCAAAAAGGTAATCATTGAAGCTTTCCAGAGGTCCCTCCTGCAGGACGTAGTCCACTCGCTGGCCCTCATTCAGCTGTCCCATGTGGATCTCTTCCTCAGCCATGGATGACACAGCTGGAGAAAGAAAAATGTTTCAATGTAGGTCGGCGTGTTTATACCCCCCATCAGCACAAACTGCTCATAGGAACGAAAAAGTAAAACGAAATATTCAGCAAACAGCAACCAATAAAGATTAAAGCACAAACTAACAGAAGGTTTTAACATCGAAAGAAACATCACTGTTAAAAGAAATGTATTCTCCCCTAAGGTTGCCATTTCTCAAGACCAAATTTGGAGGTAAAACAATCACTACATGAACATTAAACTAGTTGAAAAAAAAAACTAACAAAGTGCATTTTTTATAACAGTAGGTTACTTATGAATATGATAAGAAACAATATTGTTTTGTGTTTGCTGATTAACACACAATCAATACATGACCGTAAACAGATAACAAGTGACCAAAAGACCATTAAAAAAAATACCCTTATTAATAAAAAAAAACCCAAAACAACAACATTTGAAGAAGTTCAGAAGTAAATAAAAGCACTAGTTAGTAACATCCCTGACACTTTCAAATTACCAATGCAAAGGAACGAAAGTGAAAAAAATAAGTGAAAATGAATGAATGTCTGCCAAGTTTGTGGAATTACCTACTGGTTACAATAATTTTTGTAAATGTTTTACGGCGCTCGCAACTGCATAAGGTCAAATGAGCCCACGCGACACACTAAACATTTTCAGTTGGTAGGAAATTTCGAATTTTGCCCAGGTGGCGGCTGAAGCCTACTCTTATCGATATTAGACTACTAAGGGATCTTCAAAGTGCACAACTTGCACACGGAACCTCCGAGATTTTTCGCTATTGTCCAAGAAGGCTTGGTGTAGATCTTTCCTACCAGAAGGTCAGGGGTGTGGCTGAAAGACAGCAGTAAGAAGGGGCAAAGGAGAAGCAGTAGAAAGGCTGCAGAAAGAGTTACGAGCCCAGAGGATGGAGCAAAGGAGATGAGGGGGTGGGGGCAGAAAGTGGAGACGAAGACGACAGAACATTGCTAGAAAGCAGGAAAGGAGTTAAAAGGAGACAATTTTAGAGAGAAAACATTTTACGGCGCTACCCAGATTCGAACACGGGACCTTTGAATGAGAGGCAAACACCTTAACCTCTAAGCCACGAGAGCCTCTTGGAAAGGTATGAATCACCAACACAAACAAATACACTTTCCACTCACAAGCTTTATCGTCCTCTGAATGCTGCTGTGCTATATGGGACATCATCTCTTTCATTCCAGACTGCACCTCATTCTCCATTGTCGTCGCCTTTCCACCGGTCGTGTGGGCTTTTGCAAAGTCATTGATAGAATTCCATGTGCTCTTGAAGGAGTCGATGAGTTTCTGTTTTATGTCTGTTCCATACCTTGTCACGGCCTCTTTGAATTCTAATGGGGAAGAAAACAAAAATCAGTCCAATACGTAATAGACTGCGACATAAATCAAATACACACTGTTCCCTGCTTATCACCGTAACATCCTGAAAAGTGTGAAATCAAACAGCACTCTACACACTTCTATTCTTCATTCAAAATCATTCGAACTTAAAAACGAACAATTCTGGGACACCGAATACTAGTGGCTACGGTAAAGGACATGGAAAAGAAAGTACATAGTACTCTTGGACAAATTTTCATCTCCGACATAGGTATGTCTGAGCTGTCAGCTTGGAGGATAAAACAAAAGCCTCTTCAAGTAACCAGGGCATGCTGAAATGCTTTATGTTTTTTGCTTTTTAAAAATGTAGGTACTTTTTATGCTATCGGCTCAATTTAGATCATTTAGGAGGCAGGCTTTGACCCAACCTGAACTGAGAGGAAAACAGAGCTGCCCACTCACAAGCATGTGTTTTACTAATCAGCCAAGGAAATTTCGTAAACTGCCTTAAAAATTCGTAATATGGTTTAGGAAAATCTTCTGCGATGGGGTGTCAAGGACAGAAGTTGTAGGAAAATCTTCTGCGATGGGGTGTCAAGGACAGAAGTTGTAGGAAAATCTTCTGCGATGGGGTGTCAAGGACAGAAGTTGTAGTCCAGTATATGAGTATAGTATAAATGTAACGAAAGCAAAGGTGTGATGATACAATAGGGCAGAAATTTTATAACACCATGTCAACGTAATGTTTGCCTTACTACTGGCTTTGGCACTTCTAAAGTCTAATTTTTTCTGAGGGTAAAGTGGCACAGAGTGACTAAAAGGAGTCAATGCAAAGAGGATGTTAACCCTATCTGTATGTTGTGTTTTACTATCGTATCCATACGACATGAGGAACTCTGTGCCCTCACTTTCCAAAGAGGAAATTTACTCGTTAATCCGATCCGTACGCTTTGCAAAGCAGTCTGTCAAAATGATTTTTTGAGAAATACTGAAAGTCTCAGAGAGAACTTCGCACTAGAAGTGTTCTGAAATGTGAAGAATACAACTCCTGGAGTACAAAATGACCCCAGGTGTACGGATAGGGTTAAAGTCAGACAGCTGCACTTGATGTGGTGACATAGACTGACCAGGTCTGGTAGTTTTTCTATTTTTCTCCCCTTATACACCAGGAAGGCAATGTTGGCAGTAGGTTGTACTAGCCAATTTAAAAAAAAAATTGGAATCAGGGGTATAACAATCATATTTTCAGAAAATTGAACTAAAATCGAAATGATTTCTGCCAAATTCGTAATGGTGAGCAGCCCTGGGAAAACAACATTCCAGCAGAAAGACTAAAATACTTGATATAAATTCTCCCCACACATAAATTAACTCCAGTCTTCTGCAAGCCTAACTTCTACCCACAGACACCGGTGGTCCTGTCGGGCGCAAGGCAGTCATTTTTCAAAATCCAAATCGGGACCATGATTTTGGACAAAGTTAGTCAATATACTAGTACACACTGCAAGAAGTTCCCTCAACACTACCTAGGCCTCAAAGACAAATCACACAGGTCACTGAATACAAATAATACTCTTTGTTCGAAAGTTTTCTTACCTAAATGCAGCCTCTTCCTTCCTTTATAATGGGGAACTTGCACTGGCTTCACAGTGGAGGTGTTGGAACGGATCAAAGGTTCCATCCTGTATGCCTGTGTTGTGAGGCATTGTAATAATCATCAGTATGACAAGAAGAGAAGAAAAGAAAATTTCCCTTGTATAGCGCACTTCCACAGAGAGAGTGCTCAATAACCTTTGCAATAATACAAAGAACATGAGTACCACACAGTTCCAATAGCGATCTCTCTCTCTCTCTCTCTCTCTCTCTCTCCCTCCCTCCCCCCCTCTCACTCTCTCTCTCCAGTATACCTGAGTAAAGACAGTAAAAAAAACCAACATTATATCTGCTCAAATGAGTAACACATATGTAAAAAAAAGAGAGCAGTTCTGATAAAAACACTTCACACACTAATTTTTTTAAACACTGAATTAAAAAAAAATATAGTTCATATCATTTAAAATCCTCTGAAACTGAAAGTTCAGAATATTCATGCTAGGCAGATTTTGAATCTCTGTCTGTGGTATAAAAGTTGTGTGTCTTTAACAAAAATAATGAGGAAAGGGGAAAGCAAATGTCTCAATATCAGTACTCACCATAGGATCAAACTGTAAAAGGTAAAAGAAATAAGAAAAAATAATCAATGATGCGTTATATCAGGCAGGATATTGTACAAACAAGTTTTGAACACCCCCCCCCCCCCCCTTCCCCCAAATGTTTGTGCCGGTAAAAGTCCGCAACAGTAAAGACATTCAGTTAAAATACTAAAACAAAAAATATCTATTGTGAATCATATAACAGCATAAAAAACAATCACAACATAAAAATACACATACATTAACAAATCCAGAATTTAACAATTGTTAATTTAAAAAATGAGCTGTCCAAAACTTACGTGGACTCTTAAGAGTAATAAAACTTAATTCTTCTGTTTACTGCATTTCTCAAACAAAAATAAAATTAATAAAAACACTTGCAATTTATAAGACGTATTTCTATGACTCACAATCCTCAAGGCACTCTACAATACATATCAGAGCCCACAAAGGTATTAAAATACATGCAGCATTAACGTACAAAGGCATTTATATGCACAATGCAGACATAAAAATGACACAAATCTGTATAATAATGTAAAAAGTCAACATCGACTCACTGGATGAAATATATTGTAGACTCTTGGACACGTAGGCAGCTGGAAGAATTCTCCAATTTCCTGAACTCCCCGCAGAGAGAGAAATACTGGTATGGGTGAACCCAGAGCAAATAAAGCACTAGGAGTAAAGTCCAGCTGAGGGTAGGAGACTTTCAACTGGCCTGCTCCATAATGACCTTGGATATACTTTGCTGTCACTTGATTGCTTCAGAAGAAGAGGAAAACATATTATTTTTAAGGCCTTATAAATGTAAAACATGACTGTAAACATGCATTCAAACAGAAACTATTGTTCCACAGAGCAAACTATCTTATCCTCGGATTCTAAAAAAACATTTTTTCAAAATACATTGATACAAAGACATACATTTTGTAAGTCTACAAAATAAGACACTTTGCAAACCAGCTAAACCAGTCTCCATGATTTACAGAAGAAGATGATCTTTACAATTACTGTATACTATATTCACAAAGCATTAATACACATTTGAATTCACTTTGTAATTCATAAAAAGTAAACAAGAACACACGGTATCTGGCCACTTCCAAGATTTTTAAACAATAAATAGTACCTGAGCCTCAATATTTAGCTGGTACTTCAAGAACTATCTTCACTCATTCTCTTTCTTGTTTTTCTCCTTTCCTACAGAGAGCTAGTTAAAAAATCTTAGAATAATACAAGAGCAATTCTTACCCTTCATTTGCCAAAGAAACAGATTTAGCAGCTTCTGCCGCTATCCTCAGCTCCGCCTGCTTTCTCTCTATTTCTTCCTTCATTTTTCTTTCTGCTTTTTCCTTCTGGCTGGTCTGCTGTAAGGTCATTGACAAAAAAAAATCATATCTGCAACTGTAATAATTAACAACATAATAACGGTTCAGTGAACGTCTTAAATTAAAGCATTAACTGTAACAAGCACTTCTGAGTTTACACAAAGGCATACAGAGCAAGTGGACTCCTCAAACAACCAATGATCAAGAAAATCTGATTAGGGACTAAGATCCAGGTCAGCTGCACCTTTACTAATATGATGCCAGCTAAGCTGATAATGTGTCTCATCAAAAGTCATCGAGACAAAAGAAACAAAGTGAAAAACAAAAGCAACACAGCATGTGAAGGGAATTAAAGGAAACATATCGACTGCTCAGTGTAAGATTCTGTCATACGTCACTTTGCAAAAAGGCGCATGGCAGTCTTTAACTAAGCATTACAGAAAAGCATTCCCACTGGAAATTCTCAAGATGACATTTGTAAATCTGCGAAAGCAGACATCTTCACTTACCTTTCTCTCTTGTTCTTCTTTTAACAATCCCAGAAGCTTTTTCCTTGGGCCCATGGGCAGACCTATGTCCTTGAGATCTTGTTCACTGCACATTATCTAAAACAGACAATAAAATGCATTAAGCATCTGTGGGGAAACTCAACAGAATATGAGGCACGAAATATATTGCCATGAAAGCAATCCCAAATTTGAATGTATACCATCATAATATAAAATACACCTCAAGAGTAGAAGAAGACCTAGTCATCTGTCACAAACCCCTCCTCACAATCCTTATAATTAGAACTCTTTATAATCATAAAGCGAAACATATCGTTTTCAATATATTGATGAGCACTTACTCCTTTATTCCTGGCCTATACCCTGGTGCAGGGTGAGAAAGGCAATGATGAAGACTCCTTTATATTCAAAATGTTTGCAGACTGATATTTGGAGCGGAAAAAAGTCATGGGCGCTAGGTACACAAAAATATGCAAACGGTGGGGGAAAAAAACGCGTGCAGCAGCAACAGTGAAGAGACAACAGACACCGGAAGTAAAGCTTACCAAAGATTCAACATCCATTTGTTCTTCCTGGAATAAAGTGGCCTTGTCTTGCAGTCCTACACGAGACAACAATGCTTCTAGAGTGAGCTCCTCTTCCTCCTTGTCCTCCGTTGCCGAAACATCCCCATTCAAGGCCTGTGACACTGCAGAAACATCTGGAACAACCTGGAAAAAAGTACAAAAGAACTGATTTTTTAAAGAAAAAGTAAAATGAACTACTTTATATATTTATAATTGCACGACACTTTTAGTGGCCATTAGCATTCACAGAAACTTGTGGTGCAATTGGCCACTAACTTGGTAAAGACACTGAGGGTCAGGGTTCAAGTACGAGTAGGATTCTAATTTTTCTCTTTCCCAAAATGTTTCTCTCTCTCTCTCTCTCACACACGCATGCACACACACGCTTTCAAACAAGCACATCTAAAAGGATAAGCCAGAGGTGAAAAATATTTGAGTGTGTTCAAATACCTGACGCAACAGCAGCAAACCTGCATTTATCACTACATGGCACTGGACAGAAGGGCGAGAGCCCAGCTGTTGCTATCCATAACAACAACAACAACAAATACCTGACAGAAGTCTGAATGGATCACTTTAAAAATTAAAAAAAGAAGCTGGCTCAGCACGACAAATTACATTATTTGCATGTAAACATCCAACAAGTAAAAATTTCTCCCTGAGCTGCCATTATATCACAGATTAATGAAGAGATACAAGTTTCAGTTAATTATATTTTCTGAGAAAAGAATTGTCGAAAAAAAAGTTCTTACATCTGACGGAGCCACAAGGTCAGTGGGAGCGAGCTGAGATTCCCCTGGGAGTCGCTGGTTGATCAGAAGGTCAAACAAGATAACAGACCCTGCAATAACAGATTACCCAAAAATAACACTGAACTTAAATCTTACACAGACTGTGAAGCACAGAGTTTTACATAACAAAAAAATTTATTTTCAACTCAAATGCAGGCATACTGCAGCAGTCACATGTACATGAAATGAATTTAATAATAAACATCGCAATTTGTTCTTCAAAACTGAGAGCAGTAACAAAGAGTATGTACCCGTAACAAACTTGGAATCACTTTAAAAATGTTCATCAAGAATACTGCAACACTTTTACAACCACAGGAAAATCAGCTCAAGGAGAAGAAAAAGTACAATAACATTTCGAGTCACAAACTGAAAAACACTTTTGACACTTACATCTTATAAAAATCTATCCCATAACATTTCCTCATCAACTCCTTTCCGTAAAATCAACAAAACACACACAGACACGTAAAGAGCATTTCTAAATGTCTGCAAACTCCCTACTTTAAATCCAAATTTATTTCAGTCATGAGAACATTAAATTTAAAAGCAAGCACTGTACTCACCTAAACTATGCCCGGCTACCGAAACATCTCCACTGAAAGACTGGTTCCGTTCCAGGAAAATGTGAAACATTCTGTTCATTTCACTACCAACTGTTTCACATACTCTCTGTGAAAAAAAAGTTCAAGCACACATCATGAAAATGACAACCGACAAGAAGATATTAACTTATTTTACACCATCTATCTCACTGAGGGCAGTGTATTGGTTGGCACAATCTCTGTGAAAGCATCAATGCGCATACACATGGGTGTTATGTGGGTAAGACAAAGAAGCCAATCGCATAGTACTAGATGAACATTCTGCTACAAAATATAGAAATATTTGCAGGTCCAGTCAAAAATTTGTAACAAACAGCCTAACCACAATTATCTCAATTCTAATGAAACAGAACCTTGATCATGGCTCAAAAACAGCAATTTTGAAAATGAGAAAGGCGCACTGACTACAATGTAGTTCAATGATTCGTCAAAAGAATTCACTGGCAATAAGTACACAGAGAGAACACAAACTTTAAACAGGAAGTGCCCATAGCCAAGTCAAAATTCTTTACCTGACAGTACAGGGGACTAGTATAAAAAAGAGTGTCCACTAGAGTGTTGTTGATGAAATGCCGCAACTTGGAGGTACTTGGTAAAGTTACACTGCCCACTTGTCTGAGGAGAGAGTATTGAACAGAAATGACAGAACAATCACTATAACAATTTTCAAACAAGCTGAAAGAAAAAACCCAAAAATAAAGGAACAAACAAGTTGGTCTTAAAAATTCAGCATCTGGTACACCCAATAAATTATTTTTACTTTATGTCTGCTATTAATCCCTGAAGTGAATCGAGGAAAGATCCATATTTCAACAAGTCATTCTTTCAAACTTTACCGCTAAGCTAGTGCTGCTTTCAGTAGACTCCATGAGAACGTACAGACCAGGAGAAGCATCACCTTAGCAACCAAGCTCAAGGTTAATCAGGCCATAGTTCTAACCCCCTTGTTCTATGGCTGCCAAACATGGACTGTATACAACAGTGATGCCCGGAAATTGAAGAACTGTTTTGACACCATCAGTCTCAGAGGACTCATAGGCATTAAAAGGCATGACTAGCTTTCTGACACTAAAATGTGGGTGGTTGGAGGGTGCTCTGGTGTGGTTTGCTTCTTCTTTCCTATAAAAAATCTATCTTCCTTATCCCCCCTTGTTCTTTTTTATGTTTGGTACGCTCTTGTAACACCTCCAATCTTCTGGCGCTCATATGATCTTATGCAGTTGCGAGCGTCGTAAAACCTCTACTAAAACTAACAGACACTGAAATGCTCACATGTGCAGGCCTGCCTAGCATCTTCACCATCTTAATGCAGTCATGATTCACTGGGCAGGTCAATTAGCACTCATGCCAGATCATCGGCTGCCCAAGAAATAACTGTTTGGTGAACTAGGAAAGTATAAACACTCTTGTGAGGGCCAGAAGAAGCCTTTCAAAGACAGCCTCAAAGCCTCCTTGAAGGCCTTCAGCATCAACCACACAACACGTGAACAGGCTGTCCAAGACAAAGTCAAGTGGTGACTAATTGTTTGCAAGGGTGAAGAGATTTGTGAAAATAACCAAATTGCTGCAGCTGAGCAGTGAAGGTTGACTAGGAAGAACAGATCTTCAACTGCTGCCATCATCACCTGTCCACTTTGTAACAGAACTTTTGTAGTGTAAATTTGTCTGTCTAGTCATCTGCGCAGTCACCCTTGATCACAGAATGACTAGAATATGTTTCTCACTTTGATAGACGAACAAAAACGCAAGATAACCAAGATTAAGCAGTGAAGGCAACCTGAAGAAGACTTCCAGTAAGTGTCTGCTACCTGGCATCATGTCAAGGTGCACAAAAACTGCCAAATTCATACAAAGAGCAAGACAGCTTGCTCATGCTTTCCCTTGACGTAACCAGTTACCAATTACCTATTCTCAGCCTCGCGGTCGGGCCCTAGATCTAAATTCTAGATTTTCAACGTCTGATCAATCTGAATCGCCCCAAACTCTTGCTACAACGTTTTCATCAAAATCTGAGTCATCTGATTTGTCACATTCTTGTTTTTGCTCAAATCCATCGTTATTTCCTTTTTTGAACTCAATTGCGTCGTTTTTCAATAAGTCGAGACACTTTCGAAGTGTCGGTAACGCGATCGCACTTCGTTCGGCTCTAATACTAAAACTACTGGCCCGAAAAATTTTGATTCGGTATCAAACGAAAGAAGAAACTTTTTGCAATAACTATGCAGATCAAATTCTCGGCCCCAGAGTCTCATCAAGGCGAGACTTCGTTTCTAAAGACGCTAAGTCAGCGCGGGCGGTTCCAGGCGAGTCAGGGTGGAGCGCGTAAGGGAATTTCCGAGTGGTCCCGGGCGAGTTAGGGTGTAATGTGTTAATAACAATAGGCAAAAGAAATACCACCTACAATCTCAGAAAAAGACTTATGTCCTGCACATAGGTCATGTTTCTCTTAAAAGGCTTAGGTGATCTCCCATTTCTTTTATTGCCAGTTCCGACTCCCACAACGAGCACTTAAATGATCCATAACTTACTCTTTAGCCCCTGATGCACCATTATTCAAAGCTTGCGTCCACACCACAGGCAAGAACTCCACTCTGTTAACACTCTTAGCCTGAAAAGCTTGTGTGAAGTGGGACTGCATGAGGTTCAGAGTATTGCTGCGAAAGTCGTCAACTGCAACAACAAAATCACAATAGAACATACATATACAAAAAAAATTAAGGCAAAAACATTTGAATTTTGCTAAAGACCCATATTTCATAGCAAATAATTCCACTCATAATATAATAGAAGTATAGTCACAAAATATAAAATATCCGAATGATTTGAAACACAAAGTAAGAAACAAGTGTACAAATGCATGAGCATGTGCATCAACATAACCAGTCATAGACATAAGCATGCTCATGCTTACACTGGTACATAATATTATTCCTACAACTACTTCTGTTCTTGTTTTTTGTGTATCTCCCTCCTGCACTGCTATGACAACTTGCTATAACTTATACTCAGTCTTGCTGAAGATCTAGTTTAAAATCCACATTTCAAACACTATTTTGAACTTGAATTAAAAAAACTGTCTAGAACCATGACATCTAAAAATAAATTCTACAGAGTAGACATAAAATAAATAGAACTTACCAAAAGCTTCAACTGACTTCCCCTTTACATCTGACATATCCTCAATGCCTGGCACAAAAAAGACAAGATGGTCCACTTCTTCCCTCTCACCTGAAAATAAAAAAAAATGTTTCCATTATAATAATGTACACATTATAAACATCAGGTTAACATCACAAAACCAAAATTCTCATCTATTTCAAACAAAGCGAGTGTATCAACTAGATTAGTCCTCATTTTGTTGGCAACCACATATTAATTCCTTTATCTACCAAAAATGTGGAAAAGTTGTCTGATGGAATTAGATTACACTTTTTATTTTTCTATACAAAAATATAATATGCTTGACCTAATACAAGAGTATCGTTTTTCTAACCAAAACTTACCATATTCTATTGTTGCAAAATCATCAACTCCTCTCTTCACCACACGAGGTCGCATTTGATCACCCTAAGTAGATTATTAAAACAACATAACATGAAAATGATGACACAATTAACAGTCATTATTCCATCATAAAACATAGTAAATGTGTTATTCACCCGAAAACCTATATTTTGGTTTGTGAGGTAATCTTCTGATACAAACAAAAGAAAAGCTGCAAAGACAGTTGTTTATTCAACAACCTAAATAAATTTACGGTTCTTCATGTGTTAACCTATCATAGTGATCGTGGCTCCTTGTGATAAAAACCAATATTATACTTGTTCTTACGCATCCTATTTCTTAAAGATTTTATAAAGCTTACTAATGATACTGTCCCATTTTTAACAAATGAGAATGAAGAAAAGAGATGTGTCGCCATTTCAAATAGAAGCATACAAAGAAAAAAAAAGTTACACTGCAAAGGAAACAGAAGGACCCAACAGCAACACAACACCCACCAACCAAGTCCATGATTGAGAACAAAGATGATTTGATTTGAAAGAAGTAATAGAATTCAAAGAAGAAAAATGCAAGATGACAGATGAGATGATAATGAAATGAGTAAGACATCAGAAACTCCACAAGCCCAAGCCAATAACCAATGAAAAATAATATCCCATCTCAAGGAGCAAAGATAATGCGTGCATGGGAAAATATGATTGTCTGACAGTCTTTGGCAGCTCAGGACAATGAGCAGAATACAGGGAACACAGAGGAGACACAACTTGCAACATTCCATTCAAAGTACTGCACATTCCAGCTATATGATAGTTTACAGAACAGCACTCATTAAATGCCAAAATACTTCACCATAAAATACAGCTACTCTCAAATTACTGGTCATGTTATCAAATGTGTATTACTATGATTTGGGAAATAAGCTGTTAATAATAATAGATAGCATTTGTATAGCGCAAATCCCCGTTCAACAGCAAGCTCTATGTGCTTCACAATCTATACTTTTCCACAATATGGAGTAATTTTGAATTTTCACAATTGAAATGTGCATTTGTCCTGATAATAATCTAGTCATACATCATCTCAAAAGCCCCCTCCCCCAATCCAGAATCCTCTCTCACATATGACAGAAGAAAAAAAAAGAAGAACAAACAAGTCAAAGCATACATGTCGTCAGTTTTTTAAAGATGCATTGTAAAAAACCAACACAACCTGTACTGTGTACAGCACAATTAGTGTACACCTGTTAGTTCAACTTTGGACAGTGCGAAATGAAATAAGACATAATTATACCACCAGTGCCCAAGATTGTTTCACAGCAAAGAGGGTGTAAACAGAGGTTATTCTGGGACAACTACAGTATGACTAGTATGAATGAATACACCAAAATGCACTTAATATGCATCCGAAATAAATTTTCTTCTTTTTTTTTGGTAAGAAAGGTGATTTAATAAATGTTTCCTTCGTTTTTGAAATTACATAAAATCAATTTCAATATCATGCAGAGCAGTACCCATACAACTGATCACAATAAAATTTCTGTTAAGGCCACCTGCATTTTATTTTAGGGAGTGCTTATTTAGGCCACATATGGCCTAAATAAGGTAAGGGAGGGGGGTTTAGCTTATTTAGGCCATATGTGGCCTAAATAAGGTCACCCTTTATTTTATATCAACCCCTGCCATGTACTCTATTTAATAATGAGGAACCAACCTCTCCCCCCGTCAAAAAGTGTCCAGTCTAACCCATATATACTTCCAGAAGGCAAAAGGTTTAGGAGAAGGCAAAATGTTTAAGTTAGCTTACAGTGTGCTGGTGTTAGGGTTACAGAACTACTAAATTATATATGACAATACAAACAATGCAAACCAAAGTAAACATGTAAAATCTTAAAATCCCTCTTTCTGATGCAATGCAAAAAGACAACATCAGAGAATAAATCAAGTTAAAAGCGTAATATCCACAAGGTGTTAACCAAAGATAATTTCCAACAGCCCTCCTTCCCCTACCCAGACACTTTATATCATATGAGCAGATGGTGTCCTTGAAGACAAAAGGAAGGACTCAGTGCTATGGAATAACCCAGACATGAGACGTAATTACATGTACAGAGAACCTTGGAATTTAAAAAACAAATCAGTACATTAAGTTCAAATTGATAGGGGCATTTCAGCCCACAGGTCTGCAGAGCATTAATTTGATTGCGCAGCAAAGCATAACAACTATTTTGAGAGAAAAATATGTTTCTAAAGTATTACATTCAAACGAATTTATACATATATTCAAATTTGAAAGATCACATTTATGCATTCTGTCATCTGTAGACCACAATTAAATTTAAAAAAAAAAAAAAAAAAAAAAAATTTAGGTACAATTTGTGATTTGTTCATAGTCATTATTACATCCAATCAAACTGTATTGAAAACATTACGGAACGGTGCACATTTGACTCCGAAATTCAGAAATAATTTTCAACAAGAGGGTGCAAAGCAAGTCAGTGGCTATTACATTCAATACTGACAGAGAGTTACAACATTTAAAGCTTAAAGCTGGCTTTACAGAAAAGCCTGAAACGATCATAATCTGCTCAAATATTAAAGCTTTAAACAAAGCCTAAAAATGAAGTCAGGCATTTTCGTACAGAGGAAGAATAAATATTCTATGGCAAAACAAGAGAAAAATTAACTTCAAGTGCACCAGAGTTGCAAGATGCGACAAAAACAAAGACACACACAACAAGAGCCAAACTCACCGTCATAGAATAAATGTTCTGACTCTGAGGTAAGATCAGAGAAGATAACAAAAGATTAGAGGAAAAGTTACAGTAACAGTTCGCAAAGAGTTAGTCTCTTAGTTGCATAACATAGCAGCTGTACCAGAGAAACAAATTCTACACATTCTAGGACTTCTAGGATACCGCATTTATTACTTTGTCAAAGTGGCAAACATCCACCAATATGCAGGAAAAATATGCAGTTAATATCATGCTCATTTCTGATGCTTTAAGGCACAAACGACTCACCTGAACATTTCCCCACTCATCTGGCATTGCAGAGGCAGGAAACTGCACTATTACATTAGCATTATGCATAACTATGATGATGTTGCCAGGAAATTCCAGTCTACGGTGCCATCCCCCTGTTTCCATTGCCTTCCTGTACTCATCCTGAAAGAAATATTGAAATACTTATCAGTGTCTTCTTTCACAAAGGGCAACTCAAAATGTTATGAATGAGTAACTCCACACATGCCTAATAGTAACCAGTGTTAAGATAAACTTGAACTGAGATGCATAAATAATATGACCTGTGATGACAGCATACAAAATAAAATCTCAAATTTCGGTCAACACAAGTCAAAATCCACTTGACATATCTCTTAGTTTAATCACAATAATGACATTGCACAGCAAATCTGGAAAAAACAAACAAACATGTTATTGGAAAGAAGATGAATTCTGAGGGTGATTTTAGCTCATGTCCCACACTATCCTCTAGGAAAAACAAAAATAAATCCCCAAGCTTCCATCCTCAACATCTTTTCCCAAATCAAAATTAAAAAGTTAATCTGAATGCATGTACAAACCAAACTGGATCCATGGGAAGGAGAAAAGACAAACCTCTAGACGAGTGGAAAATTCTTCTTCATATGGGATGTACCGGTTATCTCCTTCTCTTTTATAAAACCAAGAACAGCGTTTCACAGCTTTTGGCTCTTCCGTCCAGTAGACAGGCGTACGAACACGACTCCCAACGTTCACGTCGTAGCGGCCACCATTGGTGAGTACCATAGTGTTGCTTGGGTTCTCTTGTAAACCTGCATGACCAAAAGCACAAGAATATTAAATTTGGCATAGATTCAACACCCCTATCAACACTATTAGGATATTTAATATGCAGGACCTCCGAGTTTAATGTCCATCTCCGAAAGGAGCGAGCCAAGTGAGAAATTTGTGTAAAGTGCCTTTCCCAAGGACACAACGTCGGACGAAGCTGAGGTAGATGGATGGCAATAAATGCTGATTTGACGAATCTTGTCTGAAAAACCCCCCAATATTATCCATAAAATAAGGATGCATTTATAGGCTCAGATGACATAAATGACTTCTGTAGTTCACAATTTCATAAAAGCAATGTTTATGTGTTTATTATTCCATTCTCTGGAACAGACTGCCGTCATTGGCATGCTTGAGGCAATGGAGAGTTGGAACCAAGGATAAAGAATGCCCCCATGGTAACTGATGATGACCTTACTGCACCCAGTGGAGATGACAAAGGAATTGATTTGCCAATCAGGTCAATAGGTTTCTAAAATCATTGAAAAAGACATAGTGTCAAGTAAATAGATTAACTCCCAGATATACTACAATCTTAAGATTAGGTGAAAACTTCTTTTGGAAATGTAAAGGATATTAATTCAGTTTTACATGTCATCTTCTGATATTTCAAAAAACAAATAAAAGAAAAATCAATAGGTCTGAAAGTCAGAGAGCTTTCCATTCTAAAAGAATGTTACAAAAAAAACTCCCTCACCAGTACTGAATGCCATCTCCAACCGAGAGCTGTCAATGACAGAGAAGGGTCTCCACACCTCCACTTCCCCCTGATCCTGGCGGAAACACCAATGGTGTCTGACCGGTGTGTAGTACAAACCCCCCGTGTACGCAGAAGCGTCTTGTCCCACAGCGGGGCTGGGCCCGGCTCCAGACATGGGAGGGACAGCTGCTGTCGGGGGTGGTGGTCCCTGAGCAGTTGGAGGGAAAGGAGGCATGGCAGAGGACGTCATGGGAGGAACCATGGCTGTAGGGGGCTGAGGGCCTCCCGAGGGGGGCAGCTGGGCAAATGTTGAAGGTGGGAGAGTGGGTGCGCCAAGCCCTGTTGGTGGAGGGGCATACTGAAGCCGGCTTCCTTTTTGACGGTAGATATTTCCACCGCCTGTTATGAAAAATTTTTTTAATAGGCATAAATCAGTATTCATCTCACAAAATCCAAACATCATGCAGTATAAAATTCCATGCCCAAGTAACATCGGCAGAGCAAGTCTATGCCCTGAAATAATTATTCCATAAGATGTAAGCAAAATCAATGTTCTTCATTTTTACCCCATAACAGTTATATGTCGAGACTCAATAAAAAGACCCATTAAAAAAATTACCATCAGCAGTACATGTGGCTGTCTTATGGACTTACAAAAGAGGGACAAACCAATAACAAATTTCTGTAAAATAGAATGACTTCCTTCAGCAGATTAAAAAAAACCAACCCTCTGGAAAACAACTAGTCAATACCAAAGTAATTAAAATGATTTGAATCTATGTTGCAAAAAAGACAAGAAGCAAACTGTCACTGACCAGCAGGGCTCTGGGATGGAGGAGGCACAGCAGCAGAAGGAGGTATGGGTGACTGGGACATGGGGGGCAGCATATTAGAGGCAGGGGCAGATATTTGAGCAGGGACATAAGGAGCAGCAGAGGTGGAAACCGGTGGTTGGCCTGGTCCAACTTGAGCAAACGGATCATAGCCAGGACTCCCGGAAGACTGGAAATAGTTGGTTGGCTGGCCAGGCAGAGGCTGTCCTTGGGGTGGAGAAGACTGACCCACAAAGCTGTCTGCCTCTGCCTCTTCTCCTACATACGCAGAAAAAAACACAATGAACTTCACTGAAAAGAGGCGCCAAAAAAAACTTGGAAATTTCTCTATAATAATACAGGCGTACATCCCACGTCTGTTCAAACTAAACTTTTACGAACAAAAATTAAGTTCACACTACAATATTTGCTTGCAGTAATAGAGTTTGTACCAATTCTGTTGCAAATATACTAATTAGCAGACAGTAGGGATTTTTTTTTTTCCTTAGAGGCAAATGTTTGTTTGTTTCTTTTCGAATCTGTAACCAAGCAAAGACAAAGTCATGATTAAATCCAAGGCAAAAATTCAAGACTCACACAACAGAAATAAAAGGGAACTTTCATTTGGCCAGTGAACACACTCGAAACAATTGTGAATCCTCAATTTTTACTTAGTATCAGAGATGTAAACACAATTAACTTTTCCTCCAACAAAATCTCTCAGATACCAAACTTGCATTGCACTTTCATATCATATGATAACAAATACTTCCAAAGATTCTCTTGGATTTATATGCAAGACATTTGCAGGATATAAATATAAAATTCAGTTATAATTGACTCTTGTTGACCATACTTTTTTTTTACATGAATTTCTTCTGTCTCTACAGTAGCGCATAAAAAAATACATAGAGCTTCACAAATCAGGGGGAAAAAATCTCATGCTTGTGGACCGTGGAAGTGACAGAGATGCTTTAGGGGGACTTTATTCTCAGAATAAAACATGAAAAATAAAATTATGGCAGTTGAGTAATGCTTGTGAGAAAGTCAGAGTAGCTCATCACATTACTGAAGTATTCATTCATTATTCAATAAAGATATTTGTTTAAAGTCCAATGATCAATTTCAACCCAAATCTAAGTTGCTTGAAAGAATATGCATGAGAAAAGAGGGAAAAATCAATATGAACAAAACAAGCACAGTTGTAATAAATGCGAGGTGGTAATTTCAGCAGAATAGGACAAAATGAAGTATTTCTTATTTCTCAACCCTTAACATTTTGCAGGACACATATATTCTTCCTTGTTGCAAGAAATATGACTTAACTCCACTTCCCTTTGCCGTACAAGGTGATTTTTAACACAAAACACTCAAAAATATCTAGTTTTATGTACAGACAGGGAAAAATGGTCCATTGAAACGATTCATTTCAAATTTAAGGGGGTTTGAGGGTTGGGTCTAGGGCCGCGCGGACTGATTTTCACTCACTTTGAGCATTTTTTACTTTTGGTATTTT
This sequence comes from Aplysia californica, assembly GCF_000002075.1. Taxonomy (NCBI): domain Eukaryota; kingdom Metazoa; phylum Mollusca; class Gastropoda; order Aplysiida; family Aplysiidae; genus Aplysia; species Aplysia californica. The sequence goes on along the minus strand of NW_004797429.1, from coordinate 802,565 downwards.
CCGATCCCTCATTCAGTCTAGATTATATTGACACTAGTGATTAACATTAACAGAATTCAATTTTATTGTGTTCTACGTTGTGTTGTAACATGTTCGATGTTTAACCTTGTTTTTCTCAAAACACACTTTTTCACCATTTTTTGTTTGCATATATGCCATTTTTTAATTTTCCAAACATAGAGACTTGGAATTTGGCATGTAGTTAGAGCAATGGTTTGTACTGGTAGTGGGCTGGTTAGTTTTTGTTTTACATTTCGCTTTAGAATTTTTTATGCACATTTTTTTTTCATGCCAAAAATATTTTTTAAAGATCAAATTCCATATCCTCAACTTTGAGAACAATTTTGGATACTTTCTAAGTATAGTATTGAACATTGAAATAGACAGCTGCGAGCACCTATTTATTTGTGACATTTTGTAAGTTACAGAATTTGTAAAAGTTAAAAACTGCAGAAAAGGTGGAGAAAAAAAAAACCTCTACGATTTTCTTTCTATCCAATTTTCAAGATGGCCGTCATTTCAATGGCAACAGCTTATTTAAGCGAGTGTGTCAGAAGTTGAACATGAATCTTTCATCTCATAATTACTGCCTGTGACAAAATTGTTTCAGTTTGTCTTTAGTTTTAAAAATGTTGTCCCGTAAGTATCGAGCCCCCTTAATATCAAGCTATTTTTCTATTTATTGAGACAGGAAGTTTATAGAGCATGGCGTATACAATCAGTCTTTCAACATACTATCTTTAGTACTCAAGTACTTTTTCTCAAAACGGGAAAAAGAACACCCAGCTCTCATCATTAGTGGGGAAAAACCAGATTAACATCAGTAATGAGCAGCGGGTTTGCTAAAGAAAACACAAACAACATTTAGACAGGCAAATTAAAAATAAGCAGTCTAATCAGCAACACATCTAAAGACAGAGCTCTCTGTATCAGAAACACACATAAGCCAAGTTACCATTGGCCTTTGGAAAGCTGCCAAAGGTTATGCACACCTAAACAAAATTTTCGTTTTAAAAAAGTGCTATCAGGGAAGAAATGGAAATGAAATGGCATTACAATTGTTTTCTTTCTCAAGCCAGGTACATCTTAAAGCATCTGTAGGTTACAAGGCAGTTCAAAGCCATCAAAAAGGATAAACAGTGTTGCAAACAGTGATCATTTTGATTTGACATTTTTCACAGAAAACATGCTTTTTTTCTCACTGTTTGAAGGACGTCTTTCATCTGAAATATACACGAGACACCCTAAATAGAAGAACTATGACAACAGTAGGAAGTACATAAAACACAAAAAGATACAAGGATGAAAAGGGACCACATAAGGGTGTCAAAGAGCACATAATTTAGACAAGAGCAGCTGGTGAGTAACTGAGTATCCACATTGTTATTAATTATTACCAATTTACCAAGATCATTATCAAGTGTGCCAAAGTAATAATCTTCATCCACTTTGCTGGGAATATCATGTGTATATATATATAAAATTGAATAGGGCTAATACAACCAATACATTTTTTATTGTTCCACAATTGAGCAACACACTAAAAAAACAAACTTTAATGCTCATTCAAAGACCCAATTTGAAAGAGCAACACAACTATTATAATCAGACAATTTAAAAAAAATGTTACATTTAGGAAGGAGGGGGCAAGTCAGCAAGTGTGGCTCATGAAACCCCAAATTTAACATTAAAGCAAAGAAGGCTTACTAAACTGTATTGTTTGACTGAGTCTGTGCTCCCCTCCTCCTCCTCCCCCCAGTACCTTCTTCACCTAGGCCTACAATCTGAAGAGTCGGAACTGCAATTTCCGAAACTGATTGCGACTTTCGTTCGTTGACAAAATTATCAATCACAGTTGATCAACAATGACACAACCTCAGAACAGTGCAGTTCTCACTGCTACTACTTTTAAGAATGTGGGTCCCGTTTGGGGATTTTCTAGTTTTTACCCCACCGGTGATTATTTTTGGTTCTAAACGATTACTTTTGACGCGCATGCCAATATGGAGAGATATCAAACCTAATTGCAAAACATCAAATTACGGTCAAATTCAGGAGGGGCCCCTTGAAATCCCCCCATGTTTCTGTTAGGTCAGGGGGCACCTGAACCCCCCTTTGGTAAAAAAAAAGTGAAATTTTCTACTCATTTTGTAGGCTACTGAAAAATAACAGCGCTCATCTCTCGCTCTCATTGAGATAAAACATAGATCTTACCTAATATTCAAATCAGTATCAATATCCAGTACTCTGTGCGGACGATGCAAAGTCTAAACAGACGGGACCCACATTCTTAAGTAGTACTGTTCTCACTTTTGACATTCTCCGGTTTTGGCCTCAAGAGTACTCGATATCGATACTGACTTAAATACTCGGTATTGATGTTTTATCCGAATGAGAGTGAGAGATGCGCAGCTATTTTTCAGTACAGAATGAGCAGTAGCCTAATATTTCACTTCTTGTTTTAACTCACTTCAGACGGTTCACACAACAGTTGCGTGACCCCCGC
>NW_004797429.1:796778-798235 GCF_000002075.1 Aplysia californica | reverse complement strand
GCTAGCCGTACTTAAGGACCGCTAGACTGTCAGGCTAGCCATACTTAATATTGATGGCTGAATTGTAAATGAAATTTTTAGTTTGCAAACCCTTAGCCTAAAGAAAGTATTTGTATTTCAGCCTTCAGACAAAACCAAAAGGTGCCTTACTGACTTGCATGTATTTGAACCTGAATAATTACTAATTACTAGATCTAGATTTCTAGATCTAATGAGACCTGTGTACTTAACAGGCATGAGTCGATAGGGCCAAACCTAGATCTAAGTACAGCTAGACTGGCAGTCCAGCCGTACTTAAGTAAGTACGGCTAGACTCTCAGTCTAGCCGTACTAGCCACTTCGTAATAAAAATATAATATGCATGCCCCTACGATTATATTTAACCATAACTTGAGGTTTTGAAATTAACTTTCATATAAAATATTTTCTCTTGTTCGCCGCGCATCAAACAATGTATCCAGAGAAGCCTACTTCCGTAGTTATGGTTGGGGCCCAAAACCTGATGTTTCCCCACTTATCTTTGGATGGGGGTACAAGTTATGATATCACTCATTTTCAACTGTGATAACACTCATTCATTCACTTTTTTTCTGATTTCATTTTCATTCTCATTCAATCAAAAAGTCAGTTATCACTCAAACAAGCGTAACAGTAACATTCAAATTCAGTCAGATCATTCATCAATCTGCTGGCAAACATTGCAAGTATTACCAGGGTCAAGCAATGCCGGACCGGACTGAACCACTGGCATGAGAAAGTTTGGTTGTTCCGGAGGTGTAAGCGTTAAACCCCCTCCAGCTGGCATAAGCAGGAGAGGTGGAGGGGTACTTTCCTTTTTAGATCGGTCAGCCATTTTCCCAAACACGTATTGGCGGAAGTTATTTTCACTTCCGCTGTGTATCGTTAAAATTTATTACTCTATCTAGATCTAGATCTAGTAGGGCAGAAAACAAAAATGGCCTGGGTTGAATAAAAAACAACAAACTCTCACAATGTAATACACCAATTGCCTCAATGTGGTTGTGTATTCGCACAGATTTTCTTCGTTAGTTCTGGAGCCTTTATGTACCCTATTCTTGATCATGACTCTATCTATTCAGTGGAAAAGATCTGTTGGTATTTCCCATCGTTGGGGAGGGGGAAAACCCCTCCCTCTCCAGCAACGATAATACAGTAGCTCTAACTGCTCTTATATATATCTATTACACATGCATTTTATGCATTTCAGTTTCAGTGTCTCTTACTGAGAATTAATCCCCCCCATTGTCTCTGGTAGCCGTCTGTGTATGTGTGTGTGTGTGTGTGTGTGTGTGTCTGTGTGTGTGTCTGTGTGTCTGTGTCTGTGTGTGTGTCTGTGTGTGTGTGTATCTGTCTGTCTCATTCTCTCTCTCTGTCTCTCTCTGTCTCTCTCTCTGTCTCTCTCTCTCTCACTAAGTGTCCATCGACATCGTAGTCTC
>NW_004797429.1:792914-795617 GCF_000002075.1 Aplysia californica | reverse complement strand
TTTAATTTTTAAAAAATGTTTTAATCTTTAAAAAATTTAAACAACTATTTTGTGGGTGGTTAGCGGGTGCTCTGGTGTGGTTTGCTCCTTCTTTTCTATCAAGCATCCATCGTCATTATCTCCCCTCTTTCTTTTTTGTGTTTGTTACTCTCTTGTACATGTAACACCTCTAGTCTTCGGCACTTATAATTTTATATGACATCATTGAGTTGCAAGTAGGCCTACCGTAAAACTTTTACTAAAACTAAACTAAAACTACCATTCTGAAGGTCGAACTTATGACTTTTACGTATGGTATCGTGTCAACTGATTTCATTTTTCTTTGGGAGTGGATGGCAGGTGAAGTGCAGTGTTGTTTGCTCCTTTTCTGTCAAAATATCCATCGTCCGTTTCTCTCCTCCTTTTCTTTGCTTATTACTCTCTACTCACAGTTCTACTCTAGGTAGACCCCGCGGTCCACCTATCCACTCCCTTAATTTTTGGTACTTATACGACCTATTTGTGTTGCAAGTGCCATAAACTTCTCAAAATTTAACAAAAAGTGTGGGTGGTTGGCGCGTGCTCTGGTGTGTTTTGCTCCTTCTTTCCTATCAAACAGCTATCGTCCTTATCACTCCTCCTTCTTTTTTGTGTTTGTTACTCTCTTGTAACACCTCTAGACTAATCTTTGGTACTTATATATTATTATATTATTATGAGTATGACCTTAATGTATTGCAAGTGCCGTAAATCTCTTACTAAAACTAAAAAAGAAACTAAAAGGGAGCACCCATACAGGTCTGTGAACCAGACGACAAATTTGTCAATCACAGGAGAGCGGAACTTACCCTGGCATGGTATAAGTTTGTGCGCAGGGACTTTCGTGGCGTGGGTGGCGGCTGGTTATTTGAAAAGCAGCGTCTTTTGAAAATGTACCTGTACTGGGGTTTTTCATAATTTCGCAATTCTACGACCTTGCTCTCTCCTTGTCTTAAATTTAGCGTTAGGGGATAGGGTTAGGTTTAGCCGTTCATTTGATTTGATAGTAATAAATAGGCCCTATTTGTTACAACCAAAAATTTAAAAAAGGGAAGAGACATTACAAATAAATTTTGCCCTACTCAAACCATTAGATCTCTACCGACAATAATGAGCCATTTTTCTATTATACTACAAAATTGAAGACATGATACACTATTAAAAGTCTATGTTATAAGCAGCCAAACTTACTGATTTAAATTCAAACTCTATGCCCCTCACTGTCTCTCCCCCTCCCCTTTCCAAAAACACCCAACAACCACCAAACGACATAATTAAAGCTAAGCCAAGGCCTATAAGACATATGAACTATAAATAGATGATATAATGAAAGAAAATAGACATCATTGAACTACCTGGCAGAAGCGGTGATGATAAATGTTTAAATTTATTCGTGCCACAGAAAATGTGTACCAAACACAGATTATATGTTGCGCATATTAGTATAGCAAGCTTAGCACTAAGACTGGTCTGGCTATGGTTTCCTTTGCCATTAATATTTCCAATACAATACATCATACATTTTAGACACGAGTAAGCTTGCAATAGCAGCCTATCTTTGGTTGCTCCCTTCCATCATCATGGAATAAAAATGTGATTGGTGATACTGTTACTGTTATATTACTATGGATGCACACATGCTTATGACTGTTCATGTTTAATATCTTAAGTCAGTGAGTCAGGTGAGTGAAATAGGTACTTAGTACCTCAGACCTTGCTAGTATATGTGATGCTTAAATATGTAATTAAACACAGAGGTGAGGCAAAATTGCAGCGGTCAGACCTGATATTAATTAACCGAAAGGTAGGCTTTGATCAGATCAGGTTCCTAATCTTTTCAAATGTTTACTTCAAAACATAGATCGAGATCTAATCTGTTTAATTTCTTATCAATCTTATTCTCACCAGAGAAAAGAAAGATGGCTTCCTTTGGGGGCTTTGTTAGTGCACTGATAGACCCAGCAGGATTGCACCATCCTTTCTGGTCCCGTTTTCTTCAGTTTTCCACTCCCAGACTAATTAAACGTTTGGTGGTGGTGAATTTACTGCTGAGAAAGTCTCTACGGCTGTAAGACGTTGATCCAGAAAGGGACTAGAAGTTTCACATGCTTGCACTTTTAAGAGAATCTCTTCGGATTAAGTCACAACGTAAGTTTACATGTAATACAGTTACGATCAACCTGTAGCAATTATGCTGAATAGAGAGACATAACTGTTCTAAGTAGTAACGTTTGTGTTGCAAGTGCTTTCTTTATGTCGCGAGGGAGTATGTATGACTCTTTTTGTCTATACAGACGGTCAATTTGGCTTAAAATGGTCTCAAGGTTGTCTTCATGCAGCTTCTTTCATGGCTAATTGTTCCTATGTTTGAAGCCCAGATTCTGTCCAAGTGCTTGCATGTCAGTGAGGTGGATCGAAGCTCGGTATTTCCGCTATTTTCCTTTCGTCGTTGGCACTTCTCAACCTGGTTGTTTCTGAGGCTCATCATCATCATCCGGTGCCTTGCCGACTGGCGTGGGCGATCATGGACCTCCACTTCCATCTGTCTTTCGAAGCAGCAATGGTGTCTGTTGTTCTTGCTGCTCCCAGCCATGTTGTCATCTTGTCCAGTATCTTTTCCCTCTGTCTGCCTCTACCTCTCTTTCCATCAAACTTTCCTGTTGTTACAATGTTCTCCAATGCTTC
>NW_004797429.1:787887-790024 GCF_000002075.1 Aplysia californica | reverse complement strand
GCCCGGGTGGCGGCCGAAGCCTATTCTTATTGACCTTAGACCACCAAGGAATCTTTGACGTACGCAGCTTGCACACGGGCCCTCCGAGATTTTTCGCCGTTGTCCGAGAAGGCTAGGTGTAGATCTTTTCTACCCGAAGATCAGAGGTGTAGCTGAAAGACAGCAGTAAGATGGAGCCAAGGAGTAGTAGTAAAAAGGCTGCAGAAAGAGTCAGGAGTCCAGAGGAGGGGGCAAAGGAGGTGAGGGGCTGGGGGCAGAAAGAGGGCACGAAAGCAGACAAGAGAGCAATGCTAGAGAGCCGGATAGGAGGTGAAAGGAGACAACATTAGAGAAGAAAATTTTTCGGTCGCTACCCGGATTCAAACCCGGGACCTTTGAATGAAAGGCCAACACCTGAGCCTCTAACTCTAAGCCACGAGAGACCCCTGGTCCATGTCTAAGTTCAGGTACAGAACGTTGATCTACGTGTTATGACGCGGTGGAATCAGGCGCTCGTCAATTTTTGGGCTTGTGGAGTTATTGGTATCATCTGAAACTGAAAGCGGATTTATTCGCCTTGCTTTCAATGAAATGAATATCTACTTATTCTGAAAAGAACTCAAGATATTTGTGATTGAAGGAAGTGAGGTCGCCCGGTTTCATCACGCTGCCTCGTGTAGAAGTAAGGCATTCTTAAATTGTGCTCCAAAATAATTTCGTCTGCTTTGATTTGCTCATCATAATACCTCTCCCCCCCCTTCCCTTTCCCTTCCTCCACCGAGATAGCACTCTGATGTTCACGAATACATTTTTTAAAAAGAATCCTGTTCTTGGTATGAATCGGGAAATGAATACGTGCACCACAAGGGAGGGCTCTGTACAGAGGTATTGTGTGTACAAGTTCAGGACTAGTAGACAATTAAAGGATGCGGGTATATGGAGAGGGTCTTGGCTTTCATTTTATTGATACATCACTAACCCATAGTTATAGATAAGCGAGGATGTTTACTGGTGTACCGAAATGTCGCCTTTGCTCTGCAGCTAACCGGACATAATATTTTGTGTCCGTTACGTTCCCAGGGAGTGCTACAAAGTGCTCGCTCTGAAATGATACTGTAACTAGACAGCCGTGGCCCACCCACTATAGTGCGGTCAAAATTCACGGCGCAACTTATAGTCAAATATTTCTAAATGATCGACCATGTACTTTCCAGATTTTGCTCAGTAAGAAGTAGCACCTACTCAACTAGTGGCACCCTCCAACCACCAACAAAGACAGAAACAACAGAAGGAAAGGAAAGAAGTAGGATCTACCAGTGGTGCCCTCCAACAACTCACTATACATATAATAATGGTCGCTTAGTTCAGGGAAGAAACAAGAGAGACAGACAGAAACAAAAGACGGAAAGAAGAGAGGTAGAACCTACTAGTGGCACCTTCCAACCACCAACACAGACAGAAACAATAGAGGAAAAGATAAGAAATAGAACATACCAGTGGCGCCCTCCAACCACCCACCCACACAGACAGAAACAACAGAGGGAAAGAAAAGAAGTAGAACATACCAGTGGCGCCCTCCAACCACCAAAACAGACAGAAACGAGAGAGGGAAAGAAAAGAAGTAGAACATACCAGTGGCGCCCTCCAACCACCCACCCACACAGACAGAAACAACAGAGGAAAAGATGAGAAGTAGAACATACCAGTGACACCCTCCAACCACCCACCCACACAGACAGAAACGAGAGAGGGAAAGAAAAGAAGTAGAACATACCAGTGGCGCCCTCCAACCACCAAAACAGACAGAAACGAGAGAGGGAAAGAAAAGAAGTAGGACCTACCAGTGGCGCCCTCCAACCACCAGCACCGACAGAAGCAACAGAGGGAAAGGTGAGAGGTAGAACCTACTAGTGAGGTCCTCCAACCTCCAACCTCCAACACAGACAGAAACAACAGAGGGAAAGTGTACTAAACATGTTAATTAGTAAGGATGGATTCAGATGTGTTACAGACTTGACAACTGGACAGGGACACAGACGAGTCACTCACTCAACTCTCGAGGCAGGAAAACGGAAGCTAGACCTCTGAACAATCGTAAGGGGAATGCACCCACATAATTAACATGATTAACAATCAACAAGACCTTTGATTGTTTACC
>NW_004797429.1:783258-786725 GCF_000002075.1 Aplysia californica | reverse complement strand
CAACCACCAAAACAGACAGAAACGAGAGAGGGAAAGAAAAGAAGTAGAACATACCAGTGGCGCCCTCCAACCACCAAAACAGACAGAAACGAGAGAGGGAAAGAAAAGAAGTAGAACATACCAGTGGCGCCCTCCAACCACCAAAACAGACAGAAACGAGAGAGGGAAAGAAAAGAAGTAGGACCTACCAGTGGCGCCCTCCAACCACCAGCACCGACAGAAGCAACAGAGGGAAAGGTGAGAGGTAGAACCTACTAGTGAGGTCCTCCAACCTCCAACCTCCAACACAGACAGAAACAACAGAGGGAAAGTGTACTAAACATGTTAATTAGTAAGGATGGATTCAGATGTGTTACAGACTTGACAACTGGACAGGGACACAGACGAGTCACTCACTCAACTCTCGAGGCAGGAAAACGGAAGCTAGACCTCTGAACAATCGTAAGGGGAATGCACCCACATAATTAACATGATTAACAATCAACAAGACCTTTGATTGTTTACCTTTAAAACATTTATAAAGATTCATTACATTCCTCCCCCCTACGATAGACACAGGCACAACATGAACCATCAAGAGACATGGCATGTTCATCAAAATAGCACATAATACAAGTCATTCGACAATACGAATCAATTCAACAATGATCCAACAACAACCAAGCTTCTTGACTCACAATTATACAAATGCAGTCACACAGACACTAATTATAAATAAGTCTATCTGGAGCTTGTCTACTTCTCCCGCTGTGCCTTGGCAATGGCAGTGGTGAGTTATCAGATCGGCAATCTGGCTCTATTCTTTCTGCCTCAGCCTCCACGGACTGGTTCGAATTCCTATGAGTGCGAGGCATAGCACGTGGTAGAACTTCCACTCTCTGATACAGATTTGGAATGGGAACTGGAACCTCTTCACTCTTCTCTATATCAACCCGCTAGAGTCGCTAATGTTCGGCACATGAACCTCTTCCCCCGACATTGTATCGAATGAGGAAGACACCCGAACCTGGTCCTGATGTCTTCTTACCAGAACGTGCGCAGCTGTTCTAATCTTATACGACAAAGGACCTGTTGCTTCCACAACCATACCTGGGACCCACTTCTCCCCCTGCCCACTAAAATTGCGGACCCAAACATTGTCACCAACTGAAATCTCCCTCTCACATGCTGTCTTATGCTGAAATTTCTGTGATTCAATTTGTTTTGTTACTTTCTGATGCAGACACGGATGCAAAAGATCCAGATGTGTCCTGATGTTACGCCCAAACATCAATTCTGCAGGTGATAAACCAGTCGTAGTGTGGGGAGTTGTCCTATATTTCGTCAAGAACTTAGCTAGCCTCTCTCTTAAAGTTCCTGATTTCAGTTTGACCATTGCACTTTTGAAAGTTTGTACACTCCTTTCGGCTAAACCATTGGCTGATGGATGCCAAGGTGAGACTGTGATGTGCTTCACCACATTAATGCTCATAAAAGATATGAACATGCAACTTGTGAAAATCGGACCGTTGTCCGTTACCACAGTTTCAGGAAGGCCTAATGAGGAAAACACTTCACGGAGCTCAGGTATTGTGTCTGAGGCAGTGATTTTAGTCATCATTCCCACCTCTAACCATTTGGAATAAGCGTCAATGGCTATCAGAAACATTTTACCTAAAAATGGGCCAGCAAAATCTAAATGTACCCTTTTCCAAGGTTCGTCTGGCCATTCCCACAGAAATAGTGGAGCTTTGGTCGGCTTGTTAGCGTGTTGCTGACAAGTGTAACATACTTTAACACTTCAGCGTCTATTTGCGGTCACCAGACCCATGATCTGGCTTGTGCCTTCATCCTAGAAGTCCCTACATGTACATCATGCAATACATTCAAAACATCATTTTGTAAAGATCTAGGAATTACAACTCTTGTACCCCACAACAAATAACCATCTTCAACACTGAGTTCATTTTTCTTTGTTGCATAGGGTTTCAGTTGTTCATCAGTGCACTTTTCCGGCCACCCAGACTTAACCAACCCCATAACTCGTTTAAGAACAGGGTCTTTAAACTGTTTCACGAGAAATGTCATTCACAGAAATGGGAGTGTTGTCTATCAGAGTAAACAAGTCACTTATCTCTTCTGGAACGTCGTCTTGGGTCACCGTCTGTGGTAGTGGCAAACGACTTAACGCGTCTGCGCTGTTGTCACGACCTGGTCGATACTGGAGATCATAGTCGTACGTTGACAGGGTGATTGCCCTCCTCTGGATGCCAGCCGACGCATGCTCTGGAATGGTCTTCCCTTCGCCGAAGAGACCAAGTAGAGGCTTGTGATCCGTGATAATCCTAACACAGCGACCTGAAATGTACTTGTGCCACTTTCTAACTGCAAAAAACCACAGCTAATCCTTCCCTGTCGATCTGGGAATAACTTCGTTCAGCATCATTGAGTGAACGACTTGTATAGGCCACAGGCCTCTCTGTACCATCGTTTTCCACATGGCAGAGCACAGCACCTAACCCTGTGGGCGATGCATCACACACTATAGTAATATCCTTCCTGGGATCGAAATGCACAAGTAATTTCTCGCTAGACAAGGCACACTTTGCAGCGTTGAATGGTTTCTCCTGCTGTGATCCCCAAGACCAACGACAGGCCTTTTTGAGAAGAGAGTGAAGAGGAGAAAGCAGAGAAGCGAGATTAGGTATGAACTTCCCATAGTAATTTACCATACCCAGAAAGGATTTCAGCTCCTGAATGCCTGTTTTGTCAAGGCGATAGCCCAGGAATGTCACCTCCTGCTTGAGGAACTCACACTTTTCCTTCCGCAGTGACATACCTTTCGCTTCGCAGATGGAGAGAACCTTCCGCAGGCTTTCCATGTGCTTTGTGTCGTCTTTGCCGGTCACGTAGAGGTCATCTAGGTAGTTGACACAGTTCGGAACGTCCCGGAACACGCTTTCCAAAGTCCTTTGAAATATGCCCGGGGAAGACGCAATTTCGAAACATAAACGTTGATACCTGAAGAGGCCTTTGTGCGTGTTGATCGTCGTGAGGTCCTTCGATTCGTCGTCCAGCTGCAGTTGTGTGTGAGCATGCGAAAAATCGATTTTGCTGAATTTTTCGACTCCCGAGAGCGAATACGCCAAATCCTCGATGCAATGAATTGGGTATTTGTCGTTATGAGTGACTTTGTTGAGGGTTGTCTTGTAGTCTCCACAGATCCTCACAGTGCCATCTTTTTTCTTTACTGGTACTATCGGCGTAGCCCACTCTGAGAACTCCACGGGTTCAATGATGTCGTCTCGCTGTAGATGACTCAGCTCCTCAGTAGATAGAGAGGGGCAAAATCACCCCCGTTTTGGGTAATGATCTAAAAAACTCCCCGTTTTGGGTAATGATCTAAAATCGAGGTGCTTTTGGGTAGTGTTCTAAATGGAGCTGGTTTTGGGTAGTGTTTTTGGGTCGAGGTGGTGTATGGTAGTGTT
>NW_004797429.1:760828-782531 GCF_000002075.1 Aplysia californica | reverse complement strand
TACTAGGCCTACTAGCCTACATGTACTACTACGAGACAGTAAGAGAGAGTGTCACTCAGACAAAGATAGTGTAACTACTGTTTAGTGAGCTGAACTTAGAAATGTTATTATTGGAAAGGAAACTGTTGGTAGTGTTTAGTGAGCTGAACTTAGAAATGTAATAGGTAATAAAGGGTGTTGGTAGTGTTTAGTGAGCTTAACTTAGAAAGTTTATTGGTAAAGGAGGCTTTGGTAGTGTTTAGGGACTTGAGCTTAGAAATTTAAAGATAAAGAAGGTGTTGATAGCGTTTAGTGAGTTGATCGTAGAAATCTTATAGGCAAAGAAGCCGTCGGTCGTGTTTAGTGAGTTGAACTTAGAAAGTGTTTCATCTACTCTCCTCCTCGATGCTGTCCCGCAAGGCGTAGGGTGGTTGTCTCGCCTTACAGAACTTCGGGGTCGCCTCCGCGCGCAAGTGTAGCTTCACCGTCACACCCTGGAGACATCCAGCAGACGAACTGAAGACATCAGCATGGTCGTCCAAGAATCGCTCCAGTTCACTAGTACTACCGGTGTGTTCACGATAAACACAGACCAGTCGACGTGGAGATGTTTGAGCCAGTCCCTGCCAAGGAGACTGTGACCCTTTCCTTTCACAACGACAAGTAGTACCTTGCGCTGGCTACCTTGAGTCACTTTCACCTCAGTCTGTCCAACCACCTTTAGTTTCTCCCCAGTGTACGTTCTGAGAGAGATCGAACATTTCTGAAGAGGCTCCTTGAAAAGTCTTTTGTATGTGTCCTCACCCACCACTGTGAGTGAAGCCCCAGTATCCACATGGAACTGCACACATTTACCGTTCACAACTAGTTCTTGTACTATTGGCGGTACGCTAGCTGGATACCGTATCTGAATCAGCTTTCCCTACAACAGTCTTATGAAACTTTGAACTTGTCTTTTTCTTCTGCTTACACATTTTCGCTACATGGCCTGTCTTCTGACACTTGAAGTACTTTTTATCTCTAAACTGACAGTCACTTGCAACGTAGCTACCACCACACCTGTAACAGGCAGTACTGGATTTGCTAGTGTCACTCTTAAACTTTGACTTTACCACATTCACCCCTACGCTAGCACCATTCAAGTCACTGACACCTTCTGTGGCTGCTTCCATCGCCTATGCGATCTTAACAGTCTTTTTGTAAGTAAGGTCTTTCTCTGATAAGAGTCTCTGTTGCAACTTGGTATTGATAATGCCACAAACAGTGCCGGATTAACCATTAGGCAAATAAGACAATTGCCTTGGGGCCACTCAAAAAAACAGGCCACAAACAGGCCACCAACAGGGTACAACAAAGGCCACATTTTTTCGGATCCCCCCCCCCCCCCCCTTTTTGATCAGGCCACAGCAAGGCCAGTCTGGAAGGCCACAACTAGAATAGCCCTAAGCTAGCCCAAGCCAGAGTCCGACTGGGTTATTAGTCCCAGGCCTAGTTCAGAAAGTGATGTGACATTTTGTTTGGCCTCTCTCTAGGCCACATTTTTTTCTAACATTAAATTGAATAATTGGCAGTGGGTTTCAAATCAAGCTCCTTTAGCCTCTAAATAAAGTCTAAAGTCATCAGATACCTGGCAACCCAGATAATAATACCAAAGTTGTGGCCCTGCTGGAGTCAAAAACATGCGAATGCTACATTTCTAGCCTAATTTCTGCCAAATTCGACAGTCTTCTAAGTGTACATGAGGTGAAAGGTGAACTGTGTTTACAAAACCCCCGAGCTCGTGGAGTGCTGTGTATGCATGTTTGTGTGTCTGCAACAGGAGATTCAACAGTTATTAATTACATTAAACCACTTTTGAGGCAACTTTTTCATCAGATGAAAATTAATTAGAGAAGTTTGGAGGTGAAACGGTTTCGTCCTCAGCATCCAGAAGAATTAAACGTAGAACAAAGAGAAGAAAGACAAAGGTGACTCTTCTCGTTTGAATTTGAATTGATCTCAAAATGCCGTGGCTCGCCGTGAGTATGGACAAATCACCACTGTTTTGCTCTCATTGCTTGCTATTTGGTGGTAAAGAAGTGAAAGCAGCCTTAGCCACACCCGAATTTTGATCCACCAACAGTTCATACGTGTCAAAAACAACCTGTGAAGAATTGCTTAACTTGTTAAGCAAGCATGTTCTTGACCTCATAAAGGATGAAATTCCTAAGCCAAGGTACTTTTCAGTCTTCGTAGATTCTACTCCAGATGTTACCCATTCTGATCAGTTAACCATTGTTTTACGCTATGGCCATATGGTATATCACCGGCCCGAGGAGCGCTTTTTGACATTCATCAACATCTCGAGCCACACAGGACAGAATCTTGCAGATACGTTGCTCGTGGTCGTGGCCAGACATACGACAATGCCAGTAACATGTCTGGTAAATACACTGGAATGCAGAACATTTTGAAAAATAAAAACAATCTTTTGGATTATATTCCGTGCGCAGGCCACTCTCTAAATTTAGTTGGTCAATCAGTTGTAGATGGCTGTGTGGAAGCTGTGTTTTCTTTCAGTTCCTGCAGCGCTTGCATTCTTTTTTTGTTGCATCAACATTTCATTGAAATATTTTATTACGACACGTTGAGGAAAATACTGAATGTCTTGTCCCAAAACACCCATGGGTTACCCGGTGGTCTGCCCGGGCTGATGCGACAGAAGCAGTCTTCAGGGGCTACAAACAATTCCAAAGTGCTCTACAAGAGATTGTAGAAGATATTGACCAGAATGGTCTCACGAAGCACGAAGCTGGCACACTTGCAAGTTATATGGACACCATTGAAGTTGCTTTCAAGTGTGAACTTTGGAATGACATTTTACATCGTTTCAATTGCTGCAGTAAACTGCTACAAAATTCAACTATTGAACTAAGCCCAGCCATTGGATTGTTAAGACGTTTAGACACATATATAGATGAGTGTCGAGGAATGTTTGACTTTTACCATGACAAGGCATGTGGCCGATGTGGAAGCAGCATATATAAATCAGACAGCCGGAGAGCACGTGTACACAGGAAAACAGTAGATGACGGAGATGCCGCAAGTGTGTTGGATGAAATGTCGGGTCAGGAGAAATTCAAAGTGAAGACATTCTTGGTTATCATGGACCAACGGAAAAGTGCCCTATGCAGACGAATTGACGCCTATTCAACAGTAGTGCAGCGGTCTGGTGTTTTAACAGAGTAAGATTCAATGTCAGCTGAAGACATAAATGCTGCAACATCAACACTTGTTAATGTCTATCCACATGACCTTTCTCCTAACTTTCCAAAAGGAATTTAGACAGTACTTAAGTTGGGTGAAAGAGCAAGTACATCCGAATAATGCAACTGGAAGCGCTCAGAGCATTTTCAAACTCTTACAAACCACTGGTGTCCACTCAGCTTTTCCAGACAGCGAGATAGCATTGCGGATGTACCTGTCTCTAATGTCAACTAACTGCACTGGCGAACGTTCATTTTCGCAATTGAAACGCATTAAGACGTTAAGCGTTCAACCATGTCTCAGCAGAGGCTAGGAATGCTAGCACTTCTTTCAATAGTTTCAATTGAAAGCGATTTACTGCACAACGTCGACATTAACAAAGACGTTGATGAATTCGCTGTTGCAAAAGCACGCAACGTGGCAATCTATGTAAAAAATAATAATACATAATTTTAGTGTTGTGAGATCTTAGATACATTATCTTACTGGTATCTTGTTCATATTCCATACTGTCATGCTTAGGACGTGCTGACAGACTGACACACGCACAGACAGACCGTGCTTGTGTGTGATGTGTGTGTGTGTGTGTGTGTGTGTGTGTGTGTGTGTGTGTGTGTGTGTGTGTGTGTGTGTGTGTGTGTGAAAGGGGAGGGGGGGGGGGGGAGATTTTGCACCATACCGGTATCTAACTTTTTCAGGCCACTCAGTGAAGTGTGCCTTGGGGCCAGCTGGGTCTTAATCCAGCACTGGCCACAAACTATCCTATCACGTAACATTTCTTCTACACTGTCACCGTACTCCACAAAATTCTACACTTAGTGTAGAATTCTGTGCCGTACCAGAGAGTATTTAATTATATATTTTAGTGTCTCTGGCCGTACTCACAAAATTCTGATAGTTTCTTAAATTCAGAAATGAATGTTCTAACTGATTCACCCGAGAAACGTGTCCTTGAATTCAACTTGGATCGTTGCACTATCGTGGAAGGCCTAGGGTTGTGGTATTCTGTCAAAGTGTTCACAATGGCGGCATAGTCACATTCTGCCGGTCTAGCTGACATTGATAACAATAACAGGGGACAAAAACTTTTCGAATAATAACGTAGTACACGCACTTAGACATTTAGAACTCACCACCTTCATCAAAGATGTGAGGAGTGAGAAGGGAGGGAACACCTACAATGAGTAGCCGCTGCCCATGCCAGCTACAGCAGAGCATTAGGACGTGCTCTGTGATCTGTCCAGAGCAGGCATGAAGGTAGGATTCCTAAAGTTCTATCAAAGACAAAAGAGTTTTGAATCGAGGCCTATTACATGTTCAATCATACCATACTCACTCACTCTCTCACTCACTCACTCACTCACTCACTCACTCACTAACTCACTAATTCACTCACTCCCCCACTCACTCAGTTACTCACTCACTCACTCACTCTGCCACTCACTCATTCACTCACTCACTCATTCACTTGGACTACGAGGGTGCAGAGTTGCGGCCAAGGAGAAGTTACATGGTCTCATAATCTACTCTCATCTCTGCTACAGTGTCCTCATCGATGTTATCCTGCTATTGTGGGGGAGGGGGGGGGGTACTTTTTTATTCTTCAGGTCATCGAAGTCGAAATTCATTTCTCGACTCTTTCCTGCTTGACTCAACCACATCACTTTTGAATATCATGGAAAGTAGTGGCATAGACATTCTTCAATTCGCTAATATCACTCTATGTGCATGGTAAATAAACATTGAGAAACCAATGTCAAATAACAAGTTCACTGTTTTAGAAGATGCATTGTATTTAGATATCAGGCATTTTCTGCCGTTTTGAAAGATAATCCCAAAAGGAATAACATGAATAGTCATGATAAAAACTAAAAGTCTCCTTTTCAATAATCTCCCCCCCCCCCCTCTCTCTCTCTCTCTCTCTCTCTCTCTCTCTCTCTCTCTCTCTCTCTCTCTCTCTCTCTCTCTCTCTCTATCTATCTATCTATCTCTCTATCTCTCTCTCTCTCACCCCTCCCTGTCAATCTGTATGTAGGCCCTCGTGGTGTGTATGGGGGCGTGTATGTGCGAATGTGTGTGTGTGTGTGTGTATGTGTGTGAGTGTGAGTGTGTTTGTACTCTTGTCTGTCTGCCCCCCCCCTCTCTCCCCCCCTCTCTCTCTCTCTCTCTCTCTCTCCTTTCTCTTCCCCTCTCTGTCTATCTCTGCCTGCCTGCATGTCTACCCCCTCTCCCCTCCTCTCTGTCTGTCTGTCTGACTGTCTGTCTATCTGTGTCTGTCTCTGTCTCTGTGTATCTGTTTGTTTCCCCCTCTCTCTCTCTGTTTCTCTGTCTGTTTGTCTCTGTCTCTGTCTTTGTGTCTGTCTCAGTCTCTCTCTCTCTCTCTCTCTCTCTCTCTCTCTCTCTCTCTCTCTCTCTCTCTCTCTCTCTCTCTTTCTTCTCTCTCCCTCTCACTCTCCCTGTCGCTCGAGTGTCCCTCACAGTCCCCAGTATCTCTGCTTTAAGTATCACTTCCTTACTCTTTCTTTCTGATAGTATGATGTACTGCTCTTTCCCCCAATAAATGTACGCGAAGCTTGAAAAAGAAGGACATTTTTTAAGACCCCACATCCACCCACTCTGCCTCCCTGCAGTGGGTTTTGTTCGGAATCTGCTTTCAACACTGAAGTGATAAGACAGTTTCATGAAAGTCCCATGATGTGCCTGCCTCCCCCACCCCCTCCCATTTCCCCCCTAAAAATCTCTACCCCGCCCGCTATTTTCCCACTCTTCTCTTCTGCCCTTTATTTTTGAAAAGCAACAACAAGAGCACCACTAGCAGTTTTTATCTTTCTCAGCTACACACCGAATCTTTCTGCGAAGTTTCCGCTCAGAAAACACATAAACACACGTGCGTCCGTCTCCCCAACTCGTCGACTGGCTGGCTACGCTGGTGCACGTGTCCACTGCTTGGGGGGGAGGGGGGGAGGGTGTAGGTTGATTAGAGTTTGTACATATCCTTAAAGGATATGGGATATTATCGGGAAAATCATTGCTTTTTTCTGAGTACAATGTCGCTTCCCGAGGAAAATGATAAACGTAAAGATAAGACGTTTGAAAGGTAACGGATAATGAATTCATTTGTCATTGTTGCTTTATAACTCCTCATATTCGTATGTGTTTCTCTGCCTGTTTGTCTTGTGTGTTTGGTTGTCCATCTGTTCCTCTCTGTTATTAAGTCTTTTAAAACGAAAACGTGTCTGTTATCTGTCTGAGCTCTCGTGTTGAGAGAGTGTGTGTATCTATGCGAGTATGAGGGGGAGGTTTGGGGGGGGGGGCATACTTATGATAATGCTATTCTCGTGGGAGTGCGGCAGGAGTGGGTAAATTGAAGCAGACGTACTGCTAGAGCAGAGAGTGCAAAACAAAGAATACGCCATGAGAAAGATAGGAGAGTTACAAAGTGAACAGACAAGCTCATCTAAGAAACAGAGGAAGGAAAATGAACAAGAATGGGAGGGGGTGTACGCTATCAACTTTAGAACGACTCCACAATTGGCCAAATTTGTCCAGCCTGACTAGAGTGAGCACTTGAATGAAGTATAATAAGAGTTGCCCTTCCCAGCGAAGGACAATTAACAACTGTTATGAGCAAACAACAACGATTGTCAAATCATTGAAGAGTTTATAACACTTTTCAGCTTGAAACAAGATCTCTCTTGCTGAGGGCGAAACAAGGCCAGATCTCCGCCAGGCGCCAACGCCCCAGACCACATCATCATCATCAAAGTTTACATCGTCAGTCGTGAGAGAAGGGGAGTACGAGATGAGAAGGCGTGCATTTCAGGCCCACGTGAGCACAGAAAGTCGAGGCAAAAGTACGGAAGGTGAAGGGATGGGCACGGGGTGGAGCTTTCGTGAAGAACGAACGTTTTCTGCTCCTTGAGGTTGGTGCTGGCTCACCCGACGCTATTTTTAACTTGCCACGTACATCAGTTTCCTGCAGGCTGGCCCACATACCTCCTCCAGCAGTTGAAGGGATTACGCGTAAGCAGAAACACAGAAGGTAAGGAAACTCAACTTCTTTATTTTATTATATTTCTCATCGCAACTTATTCATGGTATTTCTATTTTGTTCTGACAAATTAACCACAAGTTAACATATTTTAAAAAGTTCTTGGCGTCTGAATTATATGAAATACGTCTGATATCTGATTCAACCACAGTCAGCAATTTCTTGTTTCTGGAACAGGGGTCTGGCAGCAATGGCCTCACTTCCTCTGGCATCAGTCCATGTCCAGACTTTGGACAATCAAAACGTTCGGAAAGTTTTCAAACAATTCACAGCAAACATTTCAATTTGATGTTCTCATTTTTGGTATATTTAGTTTTTCTTCCTCATGAGAGAGACTCACAGTATAGTAACAATCAGCAGGATCCTCCTATTTCAATGCAAGTTAATGAATAGGGTGTTATAATTTTGCTTCCACTCCCGTTCTCGGTCCAAAAAATTTCTCGAGCGCCCATCCGGCTGAACAAATTTTTTTCCGTCTTTGTAATATTTCAGATGTGAAATTTCTTTGTAGTGTTTGTGCTGTGTATGTAATTTGTTGTTGTTGCGTCTCGACAAAAAAGAAAAAAGAAGAAAAATTCTTCAGAAGTACAGAGCTGAACATTTCTGTAAATGTCGCTGTGATTCGACACGCCTAGATCTAGATCTAATAATAGTGATGAAGCTGTTAACTTTTGCCTTCCCTCAGTTGGAGACAGGATAGATCAAGTTGGCCTAAAAATACTGTATTTTTGAAAATGACTGCATTTTATTTCACTCTCATAAAAAGCTCAAAATTAAAAGTAAGCTAAATACCGAACTTTACTCAATTATTGTTTACTCTTTTGTTTGGAACCCAAATCAATGCATTTTTAAACTTGAAAAAATAATAGAAATACGCTCTACTGTGGAAATAATGTTTTATTGGAATGGAGTGAAATAAGAATAGAGAAAGTGATGAGAAACTAAGTTTGGCAAGGCAGAATGCAGCAGAAGAATCATAAAAAGTGAAAGGTAAGCAAAATTATTTTAATCACACGATCTGTTTCAGTTGCCACAAGACAAGCTAAGCTGATCATAAAACGTCAACATGAAGGTGTTGCTGGTAGCATTGTCGGTGGCTCTGGTGGTGGTGTATGCAGACAAATGTGAGGAGCAGTGTGCCCAGTGTCCAGTCCTGGAGAGGTCTGACTGTCTGGCCGGAGTGGACAAGGACCCTGACTGTCAATGCTGTGATGTTTGCTCCAGGTAAATTTTTTTTAATGAATCCGTGAACACCCTCTCACAAAAACTGAGAGCAATAGAAAAAAAATCATTCTTTTAAAACCCACTTTAAAAATATTACAGTCCATGCCGGCTTAAAGCACGGTCATCAGGAGAAAACTTAAGCGTGCTTTAAAATGCCGAAGTGTGCTTCAGTGCGAAGTAGACATAATCCAGAGATTTTCATGTAGAAAATTTCGCGTGCTATTTCCCTTCGTTTGTAAGTAGGCCTATATAGCAGTCCCGCAAAAGTGTGCACGGTTATTTTTACCCGCCATGGTAGTTTTTGTTTGCTTGTTTGCTTTTGTTTTGTGGTCGAATGGGAAATGAAGACTTAATTTAGACGGCCAGTCACGGTACAGCACACTAGGCCTACACACTGTGTGCGTCTCTCTGCCTTCCTCTCCGCGCGCATGTGTGTGTGTCTCCATCACTTGCGTTCTGTGTTTCTCAAGGAGATAAAAAAGTAATGGAGGATGCTCTGTGGGCGGCACCGCACGCCTGATAGGAGCCCTCTCTCGCGGCGGAACCGTGGGCTACCTGCGCTGAGCGAATGCCCGACTTATGCACTGAAATCTAGATAAGAAAGAAGGTTTTATTCCGAGGTCCTTGAGATTAGGCAAGTCAATTAGTAAAAATGCCTTGCATCTGTGTTGTAAAGTGTAAGAACCGACATGATGCTGCAGTGGACCGAAGTTTTCACAGTTAAGTTGTTTTCCTTTTTAAAAATTTGAATGAAAGTGTTTTTATGCCCCCAGCAACACAATTTAGATCATTAACATTCAAAAGAGGCTGGCTCCGGCGCTACCTGCCAAGGCCAACCCAGGGTGAAAGGGATACAAAACTCCCCAGCAGAAAGACCGAGATACTCAATTTTTAAAAAAGTATTCTTATTCTTATATATATATATATATATATATATATATATATATATATATATATATATATATAAAATTATTATGTGTATATATATAATTATTATGTGTGTGTATGTATACATATTATACATTTATTATATTGCTTTCCATTGTGTGTGCAAATTAGATGCTACTGTTGTCTAAATGTAGATATCTAGAGGCTCCATTAGAATAGGAAATCAATACTCAACAACAATAATGATGAATATTTTCTATGTTAAAGAAACACCAAACCATATCAGATGAGGGGAGAGGGTAGGGTGGGGTGGATAAGAGTTTGAGTCTTGTTAGATAGAACTATACTCGGTTTAATTCTATTGTTGTAGTCTTCACCTAAAATCCCACAATCAATAATTCCGGTTCAGTTAAGATTCTGCTGTTAAAAAATAAACCAAACAAAGCAACAACAAATTTTAATACACAAGAGTCATCACTAAGATAAAAATTATCCCCCCCCCCCCCCCGAGTGTAATAAGGGACGAAAAACGCTGCTCTCCATATCATACTTTACTGAACAAACAAAAAAAACCCTTCAAAGGTCATCCACGCTCATGCATACGATCACACCTCCAAAGGTGCTGTTATCTCTTTTTTTAAAAAATATTTGAAATCATTGTGCGCTCCACTTTGTGAATACCAGGAAACAAAATTATTGTAATCAATAATATTATTATTTATAGACCAAGACATACTGTTAGCAATCAGATAAAGCTGGCATCGACCCTCTGTTGTGTTCGCTATTCCTTACACATAAAATTAGTTATGGCACACGCCTAGAATCATGCAATCATAATATCTTATGTATATTCAGTTTTCAAGTATATTTTTATCCATTTCTAATACTTAAATATTTTAGCATCTTGAAAGATTTTCTTTATAATTTGTTATGTTTGATAATTTTATGTTACTTGGACAAGTTTACTTCTTATTTTACACATCTTTTTAATTTTTAAACTAGATTATAACATAAAACTCAGAGAGAATTGAACAGTCCGTATCACACACAGAATTTTTTTTTCTCCCTGTCATCATCCGTCAGCCCGTCAGTTGATCACAATCTCTCTCTCTCTTTCTCTCTCTCTCTCTCTCTCTCTCTCTCTCTCTCTCTCTCTCTCTCTCTCTTTTAAAATTTTTCCCCATTCTCCTTCGTCCCTTCCCAAGGCCCGCTCCTCCTCTTTCATCCCTGCCCCATCCCCTCTTCCTTGCGTGCATTCCCCCACCCCGCCCACCCCCACAACGTGGCCCAGCCCGATAAGATTCTATAAAAAGAAACGCCACAGTTCGAGATTTAGCCCACACTCGGTGGCCATATTTGATCCCCACCGCGGCGTACTGCTCGTGGCGCCGAGAAGAGAGAGAGGAGGCTCCATTAGTTGTAAACTCCTTAGTGTTTCTCTTAACACACTCCACTGCTGCGGTGTAGACTGTCTTCGAACTTCGATAGGTCATCATGAACGTATTGACTGTTTTGTATGGAGCGTGCCTGAAGCCGAAGTTACCGAGCTTTAAGGCGTGTAATTTATATAGCAAAAATTCAGTAAGAGCCGTTTAGCGTGCTTGAATCCGAAACATGCTTTTAAATGCCGGCGTGCTTAAAGCCAGCACGGACTGTATTATCTTATTTAGACCAGGAATAACGTAAATCTTTTTCACTTCAGGGAATGTATTTTTTAGGTCTGTGCACTGTTTACAATGTACTTTTAATGATTGCACAGTGCTTAGAGCTTGCTCCCTTTAGGGGAAAGAACACTTTAAAATGCATGCCTTTTACCATTACAGAGGAGATAGCTAAAACTGAAGAAAATTCAGTGGTCCTCCTGGTATTGATGTAAGAAGCGATCTCAAGTTTACTATCATGATATATGTATAAATTGTAGTATGTGGGTGGTCATGTTCATGAATGAACACTATTTTCAGGTTTAAAAATATTAGTTCTCCTCTCCCATAAAATTTATAATAAAAACCATACACCATTGGCCCTTTGGAGGACACATCCTATTGAAAACTTTTCTTTGAGAAATGGGATAGCAAGAAATCTTGGTCAATGTTGTTGAAGGGCATTTCAATTTATTTTCCTTTGAAATATTTTGAGAATCAAGTGTGGAATGATGTCTGAAAAAGTGAATAGCTTAAAGTACATCAGGGTCAGATCCTTGTTAATGTCTTATAAATGCTCATTTTTATCTTCTTTTCTCCTTTAGAGGTTAAAAGCCACAACCTATACTTTGAAATTGCTGGATAAGTTACACCTTAAAAGCCTAGTGATTAAGGGGTATTAATACTTGCTTTTATTTTGTTCACAACTTTTTTTGATTTCATTTAATCAGAAATCACAACAAATCAGTAATTCATGAATATGAATATATATATATAATATATATTAATATGCTTTTGCTGATTTGCCACAAATTAATGTTTTAAAGTCATGTTTCCCACTGCTAATCTCTCATAGGTTTGAGGGCCAGAAATGTGATATGAAGGATGAGAAACCCAAGCACGGAAGCTGTGGTGATGGACTGGAGTGCAAAAAGGCTCGTGGCGGCAACATCTGTCAGTGCATGTGGGAGGAGATTATCTGTGGCACCAATGGCGTCACCTACTCGTAAGTGTTTTGACAATAGATACTTTTGACAATAGAAATTGACAATAGAAAGTTTGATAATAAATTTGCTGTCAATTTTAATGCGCAAACACAGTTATGGAGCTTTTTGCTCCCAGTTTTTTTTATTGGTTACCATACACCTTTTTAATGAAGCTAAGATAATAAGGAGTTCTGTATTATTTCTCACAATTGAAAGAAATGTTCAAGGAGATGCTCGACTAAAAGAGTTCATGTTTTGAGTTCTTATTTTAAGCTCCTAAAATTTTTCTATCAGTTAAAGAGTATATTTCTTTAATTAAAGAATTGTTGTCTTCATGAGCTCACCGGGATAAAACTAGAAATAGGCCTGATTCCTTAACTTCCGGGTAAAGTCTTTCAAAGGATGGAGCATTTTATTAAAGATGTTACACATGCAAGCCAATGTTACAAGAATTTTTTCAGGAAGAAAAGAAAAACTAACATCATGCTCCGAAATGACCTTAAAAGATTGGGGGAAAAAATTTACAATGATGATAAAGTTAGAAGAATAAAGAAGAAATAGTGAGTCAAATAGTATAGTATGACATAAAATTTGTTTCTATCCTTTGTTAACTCTACAACAGTAACCTGTGCCAGTTGATGGCTACTGCAGTCAGAGAGAGCAAACAGGATGAGCTGGAGGTCAAATCTGTTGGACCATGTGAGCCAGGTACATTATTCATTTAATTCGTGTTGGTTTTGTGTGGAAGGTACTGCACTGCCTGACTTTAAACTTGGTATTTCAAATGCAAGGGATATGGTGAAGAGGAAAATTTAAAGTCCCTTTCCCTTTTTACTCCGCAAGAGTGGAGGGAATAATCTATCACATTGAATCAAAACATTCCTATAGTTGTAAATAATTGTTTGATAGTGGAACTCGCTCTTTTGTCATTGCTTTCAATACATGGGACAGATTCATTCCTCTTTTACTCTCTTCTCTTTTAAGTAGGCCTAAGGAGACTTCATATGTCTGGCATCATGGTGAAAACAGTCGCTCCTCCAAGTTATGAAATTTAGGGGGAAAAAAAATTTCCACCTTGTTGGACAGTTTTTAGTGAATTTTATTTTATTTTTTTAATGGCTTACCGCCTTTTATGTCCATTTCAAAACACATATTTTTTTCGTAGACTTTACTGAATCATCTAAAGCAAGGCAAATGAACATGTTTTATGATGATACCAATAACTCCACATGTCCCAAAACTGACAAGCACCTAATTCCACCTTGTCAAGAGACATATTTCACAGCATTACTTCCATTTTTGATTTACAGATATATATATATATATATATATATGTATCTGAACCTGCAAATGAGAAATAAGTAGTTAAGGACAAGGATTGTGATCTACTGTTCTCTTCTGTTTCCTTTTGTCAGGAGCAAAAATCATCACCAAGCCTGAGTACATCAAGAACACCACCAACAACAACATTGTTCTGTCCTGTGAGGCTATTGGCTTCCCTGTTCCCACCATCAGCTGGAACGTCACCCGTGCCAACAGCAAGACTTTCACTCTTCCCGGTAAACTTTTTCACACTCATTTTTTCAGGTTCCTTAGTAGAAAAAGATATAGTTCTTTTCAATGCTTTGTTGCAGCCAAAGTTACCAGTCACTTTTGTAACATATTGTGTCATAGCCTTTTCGTCAAGGTATGTGTTTTCCTTTTCTTAAAAGATGGTGGTTTTTGTTCAAGGATAACCAGATATCCAAGTAAGGTTGGACATTTCCCATGAAAAAGAATAAAGTCATTGCTGCATGACAAGAGACTAAAAGGTTTATTGTTTTTGCATTATTGGTCTCCATTTTCTCTAATAAAGAAAGGGTTTTGAGAAAAGCTAAAAATGTTTCACCGATGAGGTCTGACACTGGTTATTAAGTGGATTTCTTGTAAGTAGAAGTGCCAATGATATCATCGCAGTTGCGAGCAATCCAGTAAAGTCCAAATTTTAAGAGTTTTCGATTTTTACATCCTGTCAAAGCTCTATCAAAGGTGAACATTTCAACATAATCAAATTGCAGTTTAGTGCTGTGGTCAAGGCTTACAATATTCTTGCTTTTCATGATTCCTGATAGGAACAACACAACAAAAACTACTTTAGTATATTGCTTGAAACACAAATGATATGCAGTTTGGCTGTGGAAAAATTGGATGACCTCCCCTCCCCCTTCCACCTCCACCTCCCCACCTCCATGTACTGTGCTCTAACGATTCAAATTCTTCCATTCATTCGTCTACACATATAAAGATGAGGACCATGGCTTTGCTATTCTTATTACAGTAGCTGCAAGTACTGCGTTTGAACATGGTTTTTGTGGCTAATGAGAATCTGAACAATTTTCTTTATTTGTTTGACTTCCTGTGGTTACAGATAATTTACTGAGTTCGTTCTTGTTGTTTCCAAAAAGCAAAACCATTATTGATAAACTGGTAACATGTGATATTTCTTTTCTCTTCTTGATATATCTATGTTTTCACATTATATGTACTCAGGGGATGACAGCCACATCGTGACCGCCATGAGGGGAGGACCCGCAAAGTACCAGGTCACCAGCTGGATGCAGATTGAGGGACTCATGAAGCGCCATGAGGGTGACTACACTTGCATCGCTGTCAATGAGCACGGAGTCGAGTCAGCTAAGGCTAGAATCAAGGTTGTCAACTAAGATGGTAAGTTCAGTGTGTGTGTGATGCATTTCTGTGCTGCAGTTTAGGTTGTTTGTTTTTTTGTCTTCTCTGAAACCTTTTTTGGTTGTTCACACTCTTACATCATGAACAGGCTTTGCCATGAAATATTTTCTGAATAAAACCTGCCGACTCCCTACTATTTTTACCGTTCTCAAAGAACCACCGAAGGGTAACTGGTTCACTTGATTAACCCTATCCATACGTCGTGTTTTACTATCATATCTATGCCATGTGGGGAACTCTGTGCCACCACTTTCCAAAGAGGAAATTCACTCGTTAATCTAATCCGTACGCTTTGCTTAGCAGTCTGTCAAAATGATTTTTTGAGAAATACTGAAAGTTTCAAAGAGATCTTTGCACTATAAGTATTCTAAAATGTGAATAATACAACTCCGGGGGTACAAAAATGACCCCAGGGCGTACGGATAGGGTTAAAATTTTCCTTCAGTTTCCTTTACTGTCTACTTCTCATTTCTAAGGCACGATACGGCCGGTTGATGGGAAGGTCTGGGGTCATGTTTATGTGAGCTCTGTGTTGAGACTATTAATATACCTAGGTTTTTGTGTCGAGACCCTTATGTGGGTTATTAGCACTTGGTTTTAGAATATGTTGTAGGAGATGAAGTAGATCATAGTCGATCATTTATCAGGAATTTTCTTTGAATATTGATACAATTATTCCCCAAAACAATGTTCAGTATTTTGAATATTCAAACAATATGTTACTTCACACATGTCCAGAAGCACAGGTCCATGATGTAAGTATTTAATTTAATTAGTGTATAAATTATAAATATTTATATAAATATATATATATATATAATATATATTAAGCAGTCAAGCGCAGATAACCCAAACACCTAGAACTGGAAATCACGCTTAGCTTTAACAATTTGTCATTCCCAAAGTAAACCACTGTATTTTCCTTGTATTGGCAACACTGTTTTCTCAAACACTTGTATGTATTTGCGGATCACCTCATTTGGATAAACCTGATCAAGTTTTTCCTCACAATTGTCTCAAATTCAAATTGTCCTGCCCGCACAATGGAAAATAAAACAGCCATCATCATTGAGAGTATTCAGGTTGCATGAGCCCAGCAGGCTCGCCCCTGTGTATGGTGGATCTTCTACAGTCTGTTCATTACAGTGATTTTGTTTCAAACTATTAAACCATGACAGGTACTTCCCTTGATTTTCTTCCATATCTCTCTAATTTTTCATTTGATCAGTTTACTCAGATTATGGTTGTGTAGAACACACGTGTCAACCCTCAAGATGTTTCTTGAGTTATCTATGCTTGACTGACTTTATTCACCAATAAAGATAAAAGCAAGCTGAGACAGTATTTAAGATTGTAGAGCAAATGAGAAGACTAACTGATGCCCATTATACAATTCTTCATATCATTTATAATTAACGAGAGAAACTTGTTAACAATGTCTATTTTTTTCTTTCTTTTCACAGGTACCAAAATGAAAAATGCTTCATTTTTAAGTCATCAGTTCATGTATGTTCCTGTAATTGTGATTGTTTCGTCATGAAGCTTTTTTTTCGCTAAAGTTTCAAACATAATCATGATAACTGGTTTCAAATGGTGCTATATTTGTAATCTGTTTATTTGTTATTCTTTACACTCACTATTTTTTTGTTTTTAGTTGTTTTTACTTTAAGTACATGGATATTGTACAGGTTCAACATAAAAGTCTTTGTTCAAGCATACGATCATTGACTTTGGGGCAAATATTTAGTGAGGCATATCTTACCAAATGTGCTGCAGTAAGTGCCTTTATTTAATAAGTGCCTGAATCTCTCATCTCACGAATTTAGCAGTGCTTTTGAACTTTGAGACTTCTATTTTTGGAACCTCTTCCTGAAGGAATGATGAAACATGCCCCTTTTCAGCAGTATATATGCCATCAAGTATTATGATTATTTTGATTTGTTTGATTATTTTGTTCAAGTTGTGCTTATTTTTGCCTCCAACCTGTGGTATATGCAATATGAAGTTGTTTTATCAATGACTTCTTGGGACATCCAAAAGTGCCAAAATATTCTGTACAAAGAATCTGAGTTTTTCGTGTTGTCAGCTGGATCATTAAGTAGGCTCCGGTAAACGATTACCGGTGAATGCAAGTAAAAATCATATCTTGAATTCTTCCGACAGAATTTGGAACCTTGGAATATCATACAAAAACTGAAAGTATTTCTTTGAAAGTCATTTAGCCTTGTTTCTAAAATTTTCCTGGTACAATGTACAAATGTATGATATGAAGTGGAATAAGTATCTCTGTGTTATGTTATTAAGTTCTTATACATTTTTTTGTCATCATCTTTGACATCATTGCAATACTTTTGATTGCGGAATGTTGTCGTTCAAGGCAGGTACACAACGAAATATTTTTCTACTTTGACTGTTTAGGCTTGCTTTATTATGCCTTCATTGAATTTCGAAATACACTTTCTTTGTACCTAATGGAATTCTGAATTCAAAATTGACAGATTTAGCAATAAAACAATATCTTACTCTTTATGTTTTTACCGTGGTTTAGTTCCTTTTTTTGTTGTTATTGTTACTAAATATGGTACTGAATGGAGAGGAAAGTTACAGATACAATGCACCTATTTGGATGATTAAGGAATTGCTGCAAAACCATAATATTTGTTAAAGGTACAATAATGGATCAATGCGAGTTGTAGTGAAAAATGGAGAAGGTTTTTTTTTCTCCTTACCCTTGAAAAAATATTTTATGCTGATGCAGTTCAAATGGATTTGTCATTGGCCATAATTGCAAGAACAATCTATGACTGTGGTTGCACAACTGCACTGATGTTCTCACATTAGGCGAGTTAGGATTTTGCTGATATATGGTGCACAGGCAAGGATCTTCTTCTTCTTCTTCTCGATCGCATTACACTTGAAGTCTGGTATCTGTCATAAATTAGGCTGTCCTGCAGGCAAGGATAATGTGACCTTATTGCCGAGAATGAATAATATGGTTTCAGTCCACCCATTTCCCTTTTTTGAGTTTATTGTCTTTCAAGGAGTAGGTCATTTGGAAGGAAGAACACTTTGAGACCTTCTAGTCACCAGTTTGAAAAGCATTATTTTATTTCCTTGTTCTGTCTTTCTCATTTCTTTATTTTTGTTGCTTCTGTCTGATTGTCGGAATTTTTACAAATACAAGGGACATTATTTTACTAAATAATACTGAATTTAGGCAGACTAAAGTGTATCGAGAAAACCCAATTTAAAAGTCTTTGTATCAACCTGAAATCAAATGGCGGATCCACCCAGAGCAGAAATGTAATTTTCAGTACTTGTGATGGGAGATGACAGAAAGGAAATAATATGTGGCATACATGGGGTAAATGTTTGAATAATAATTGAGACATTAATTTGATTACTTTTTGAATATACTGTGAGGTTTGTTCCATCAAGCATCTTCTGGTCTCTCCTGCGCCCTGCCCTTCTTCCACCAGCTTTCTCTTACTACTTTCCCTCTCTTTTTGTTTCTCTCTTACTCTCAGTTCTGGGTATACAATGATTGGTGTCAGTGGCCTAGTGGTTAGGCTCTTGGACTCGCAACCGTAAGGTCATGGGTTCGAATCCCGTCAGGGGCCCGGCGTTGTGTCCTTGGGAAAGGCACTTTACAGGAATTTTCCTCACTTCACCCAGGTGGGAATGGGTACCCTGCTATAGACAGCGAAAGATCCTGTCAGTCTGTTAGTGTTTGAGTGCTTAATCAGCTGCTTTCTCTGTATGCTTCCCGGGAAGCTGAGAATGTTTCGGAGTGTTCTATGGTCTGCTTGGGTGATAATATAATGTAAAGCACATAGAGCTTGCTGTTGAGCGGGGATATGCTATTCATGCTATTTATTATTATTATTATTATTATTATTATTATACAATGCTGGTATGAGGGGCACATGATTTAAGTTTGATTATACACATGTACCGGTGGATGAATCTTTTGTAGAGATTTCATGGCTGTGAGAGACGATTATTGTGTTCAAGAAGTTATTCTTGATCGACAATATACCAATTCCCCTCATCTCGCAACACCTGCCTCATTTTGTCAGCTGGTCGATGTGCTTCCACTGTCTCTCTGGGGCTCTCATGGCCTAGAGGTTAAGGTGTTTTTTCCTCTCAAGTTCGCCTCTCATTTAAAGGTCCAGGGTTCGAATCCGGGTAGTGGTGGAAAATTTTTTTTCTCTAAAATTGTCTCCTTACATCTCCTTTCCTGCTCTCTACCAATGTTCTGTCGTCTGCTTTCGTCTCCACTTTCTGCCCCCACCCCATCACCTCCTTTGCCCCGTCATCTGGGCTTCTGACTCTTTCTGCAGCCTTTTTAGCCAAGGCTCCTTCTTACTGCTGTCTTTCAGCCACACCCCTTATCTCCTGGTAGGAAAGATCTACACCTAGTCTTCTCGGACAAGGCTGAAAAATCTCGGAGGTCCCATGTGCAAATTGCGCACGTTAAAGATCTCTTGGTAGTCTAAATTCGATCAGAGTAGGCTTCGGTCGCCACCCGGGCAAAATTCTAAATTCCCCTCCAACTGAAAATGTTTAATGTGTCCCGCGCGCTCATATGACCTTATCATGCAGTTGCGGGCGCCGTAAAACGCCTTAATAAAAACAAAACACCCCCCCCCGCCTCAAAAAACCCTCCAAAAAACCAGCAACAACAACAACAAAAAACTGTATCTGTCTGTCTGCATGCCTGAGTGTCTGCCAGCCTGTCTGTCTGTCTGGCTTATGGGTTTGTCTGTTGGTTTCTTTGCGTGCGTTAGTGTGTACGTTTTGTGTTTGTGCACGCGCACTCGTGTGTGTAGTTTTGTTTTCATTATTATTGCTGTTGAAAACTTGTGTGCCAGTTTCAAGACGTAATAGCAGTATTAGCAGCCAATTCTACAAATGAGAAGACGACAGAGCAAAACACATCATGTACAAGCATGTACACCCAGGCTACAATTTGCTACAATACATGACCAATGTATCGGAAACCTTCCTGGTCGAACACGTGAGAAAAGTATCCTGTGTTGCGTACCTTGGTCAAGGTCCACTCCCCGTCGGGGTGCGTTCACTCGTTCCGGATGGAGTGGTGACCAGTGTATTGGAGGGCTGGTACCATTGCCTACTGTATAGTATAACAGTAGGCTATAGATTGTGAAGCACATAGAGCTTGCTGTTGAGCGGGATTTGCGCTTTACAAATGCTACCTATTATAATAATTATTATTTTTATATAAATAGATTTATACTTTTATAAAGTAGGCAATGACTGGTACGGTACGGTACTATGATACGTGCTTTATAGTATAGCATTATAGACAGAGTGATGGTCATGAAAGCGCCAGGCTCGACCTGAAAGGGGGGTGGGGGTGCTCTGTTTACAACTTGAGTGTGATTGTAAAAATATGTAAATATTTAATATTTGCTCGTCATTCAAATTGAAGTGACTGTGAATGTGCAACGCCCCCATCGACACAATTTCGATCACTGATTAGAAGGTGGGCTGCTTCCATCATGTCTGCAAGAGTTATGACCCTTACTTGTACTATATAAGAGGGATACGGCATTCTCCAGTAGACCGAGAGAGGTACTAAATGGAATGACGTCTCCACAGAGATCGAATTTACATCTCGTATGTGAGACGACGACGGATATACCTGTGTAATACTTTTACATCACAGACGCTGGTACGACGTTGCCGGGTGTACCCGGTAGTCTGCCATAAATAATAATATTCTGTTCTTCGCTCTGCAAGCGTTTGCAACTTACTCTGTAATTTTTTTAAAAAGTGTATGTGGTGCTGGTGACCTTTTAAACTCTTGCTCTTCCTAAGCTTGGTGGAAAAAATCTGTCATTGTAGCTGTAGTCACGTAATATGAATGTTTGCCTGTTTGAAGACAAGTTTAAATTGTATAATAAAATATAGTCGAAATTGTCTGAGACGTCCAGCCATTGTCGCGGAGAAAAGTGGTGGCCCTAGGTAGGTGGACGTTCTAGACAAAGTCTTTATAGTGTTAACCCTATCCGTACGTCGCGTTTTACTATAGTATCCATACGGCGTGGGGAACTCTGTGCCACCACTTTTTAAAGAAGAAATTTACTCCTTAATCCGATCCGTACGCTTTGCATAGCAGTCTGTCAAAATGATTTTTTTGAGAAATACTGAAAGTTACAAAGAGATTTTCGTACCGTTCAAGAAATATTCTAAAATGTGAAGAATACAACCCCAGGGGTACAAAATGATCCCAGGGCGTACGGATAGCGTTAAAAACGCAGTGGGGGAAATGGGAAGTTGCGTTTGTACAGGTGATTGTCTTATATACATGACGTACTGGTGGCCTTTAGAGCACGTACGTTCGAAAATAGGAGCCTATAGTGCGGTCCAAAATTCGTGGCGCAACTTATCCTCAAATATCTTTATAACGGGGGAATCAATGTCACCCATACTTTGCACAGCAGTTTGTCTCAATTTGTCTTAACTTAATCTTATTTTTCCACAACAATTGAAGCTAGACTAGAATGTGTTTCTTCATAAATATAATAAAATACTCCAAACCTCCTTCACGCGGAAAATATTGTTCACAGCATTTCCCACTTCTCACATACATTTTGTATACGCATAATGTGGGTTACGCCAGAGCTCACCACATGACACTTTATAGTAGCAAAACTAGCAACAAGAATTTATTTTTTTACCAAACACTTTTTTGCTTTTAAAAGCGATATCGTCGCAGCTGTAAACTAATAATATCTATTAAGGAATTTTCTAGAATAGAGCCTACAGGTCTTTACAAAAATATTGATCTGTTAAAACAAACTGATGCAAGTCACCGTGCAAAAGCTTGAGAGTGTATGTTCGATAGTTGAGGAGATATTTGACAATAAGTTGCGCCACGAATTTTTGACCGCACTGGGTTTTTTTAGTATGTATATTATATATATAACATATAC
>NW_004797429.1:756947-758516 GCF_000002075.1 Aplysia californica | reverse complement strand
AGAGAGAGAGAGAAAGAGAGAGAGAGAGAGAGAGGAAAGAGCAGGGGAGGGGGAACGTATATGAATAATATTCATAGACAATCCTGAATAATGTGTGCACAGCCTTTTTTTTACAAGAGGGAAAGAGGAATTTAAGATCCATAAAGCCGCAAGAAAGACAAGTATACAGAAGAACAGACACACAAGACTGACCTTCGTAGAACAGACTTATCGTTTTTGCTATTGAGGACTTATAACCTATAGCCTCACAGACACGCGGATGTACTAAAAAGGCATACATTCCTTTTTATTCAGCCGAGACGAACAGAAGCACTTTCAGTAACATTGGCCGGCACATTAATAATGCCACTTGCTCCCCAGTCCTTGTTCGCAGGCTTCTCCTTCTTGCTATTGGAGACATTATCTCCACAGTCATTAGCGGCAAGGCCTCTGTGGGAGTGAACCCAAAAGTAAACAGTAAAGGCTTAACATTTCTATCAAGGGCTTTCTTTCATTACGCTGTTGGCACCCTCTTCTATGTCTTCACGATCAGTCTGCTGTGAAGGCCGTAAAACGTCTGTTGTTGTCGTGATTTGGACTTTCTCTATTTTTGGGCCTGTTCCAACCGTGGAAACGACGTGTTTGGTTGTTGTGAGTTTTCGTGTCTTCGTGAGAATGGGCTGCTGACTTACTTGTGCGTTGGTTTCTGGACAAGGACGATCACAGGATACTGGCTGATGCCAATATTATAATTAAAGCATTGAGGCACATAGATGGAACTGAAATAAGGAAATGTGATCATTGTGGTCGTAATCAACAAAGACAGTAACTATAACAAAAAGAGCTTGTTTTGTGCTACAAAAATATTGTTCGTAAGCAGTAGAAATAAATCAGGATTCCTTGTAGAACTACAGATTTATGGTAACTTTATTTAAAAATCTAGTAGACGATGTAAAGATTGTGCATATCACAGTGACAGTTTAAAAATCTCTTAATAAATATACGTTTCTTATTCAGTGTGTTATGATTTTCTCGTCAAGAAACTCTGTTATTTATCGAACGAAATATTATGAGTTTCAAGTAACGACGTGACGCTAGGAAGAAGTGGAGAATAAGTACTACTCCCGTAACACAAAGCAATTCGAGGAATTATTCTTCTCTATCACTTTATGGATATATTCAGTCATCTCTTTTATAGCGTTCTGTGACCTAACAAAGGGAGTAGCATTCAGCAGTGACGATGCAACAGACGATCAAGCTGCCCCACATCCCCCAGACTTTCTCTAAAAGACCATTCGAGGGATGGGACCGAGCGCTGCTGCAGGCTGCGAACGATGATTTTGCTGTGCCTATAAGAATTCCCAAGGAAGCCAGGTGAGTGACTTTATCAACACACGAAGTTTAAATCTCCATCCATAATTCTTTTCACAAAATTTCATTGTTTTACCCCCTTTCTGTCCTTTCTTTTAGGCGTTGCTATGACCACTTATCTACTCCGATTTCGAAACAACGTATCTGTGCTTAGGTGAGCGTTCAATTCGTTCAAACAGAATCACTTTGGAAAATACATCGCAAAGTTCCCCCCCCCCC
>NW_004797429.1:748790-754726 GCF_000002075.1 Aplysia californica | reverse complement strand
TAATGGTACATGTATTTTAACACAGCTTGGCAACCAGTATAATACAATTTAGGAATGGGAAATGGCGGATCTGAAAATGAAATGGTATGGGGTTAACGCGCCCATCAACACTATTAGGTTATTTATGGGGCGGGACGTCCAAGTTTAACGTCCGTCTCCGATAGGACCGAATGGCTGATCTGATATAGGCCACACAGAACTGGTGGTGAAAAGCATAAAATGTCTTGACAAACGAGCTCGATCTGAGTCAGACCAACACAGCCGTGCCTGCCACTTAACACCTTGTACCTGTCTGAATTTGCTCAGAAAACGCAAATATATTTTCTCTCAATAAGAGAATTCACCTTGGGCACATTTTGGTGTCTTTCTTTACTGCAGCGCAAACGACCCTGGTTCGGATTCCAACTTAGCGTAGGTGAACATTGAAAGTCTGATCAAGGATCTTTCAAAACTGTCCAGCTACGTATTAGTCTTGTCATAATATACACGATGGGGGCTACATTGCATCGACATTGCTGACTCTTAATTGCTTTGTAGAATGCTTAAGTCACAGCGCGCAATCTTTCAAATTGAAATTTCCCACTATTGAGGATTATTAATTTTCGGATCCTCAGACCACGTAATTCAAGCCTCGTTCGCTTGTTCTAGTGTGCATTGTTTTACGTAAGTTCATTTGACGCTTCTGAAGTGCCTAAAGCTGCTTGCCACCTGTCCAAGACAATCACTTGTACAAACGATCACTTCCTGCTTCTCTCATTGCATTGTTTTCATATTATAATGACACTGTCGAAAACGTTCACTTGTGTAAGACAACCACTTTTTTATCGACAGTGGGTGGCCATTTCGACTGAAAAAAACATTATATATAATATACACACACAAATATATATATTGTGTGTGTAAATGTAATGAATGCATGAATATGTGTGTATGTATGTATGTATGTATGTATGTATGTATGTATGTATGTATGTATGTATGTATGTGTGTGTGTCTATGTATGTGTCTGTGTTCTTTGTTATGAGTCATGAGACATTGAGAAAATTACTTAAAAACGATTGGTGTATAATACGTGAAACATTCTGTGCGAAGTTTGCTCTTTCTCAAGGGCGTTCCGTTCGACTTTAATGTTCTGTTGGCCGACAGGTCCACGGACACAACCTGTCGATTATACTCCAGTCGGCTCTCAAGAGATCCAATTTCGATTCCTATTTGTCAAAGCCTTGGTTTGTGTGTGCGTTTATCTACAAATCTTAGAGAGGTGTCGAACCACCGAACACTCGAAGCCGTTGATCTTTTCATTTTTCTCTTCATTAATCTAACTGTTCTCTTGAGTTGTGTGGCTCGATCCTTGTCCCTTTAGTAGTGAGGCAGGCATTGCTCAATCTCAGGACGGATGTAATTTGCACCAAAAAAAAACCTAATCGGTTTATGTAACATATGTGTCAACCACTCGCGTGCTTAACTGTCCCTTTGTTTGTAAGAGAATTATAAGATTCATCAGGTGCCTAGTTACTATCTAATTCAAAATCGTCCAGATGCAAGGCCAGTGACGGAGTAAACGAATTTTTTTGCTAAGATTGTGTGTTCCTGATATTCCGCAACAGCAAATAAAGGATTTTTATGTTAGATTCTTTATTCTAATTGGCGACTAAGTTACGATTTAAAAAAAAAGTTAACACCAACTGTTTGTAAAGCTTTTAACGCTTTTGTAGACAATGCCTTGAACAGATGATTTTAGGGGACATCGGTGAAGCATGAATGGTGTGCCTCGTTTTGCTTATCTGTATAGTTTCAAATGGGAGTTTCTTTTTCTTCTTGTTCAATCAGGTATCTCTTTGGTACCATGGCACTGCATAATAATCCACCATCGTGCACAACAGACTTATCATTCTTTTTTTTTTTTCATTTGTATATTTGGATTAATTTGTACACCAGCACATCTTGAAACTAATTTGCAAAACT
Organism: Aplysia californica; assembly: GCF_000002075.1. Classification (NCBI taxonomy): domain Eukaryota; kingdom Metazoa; phylum Mollusca; class Gastropoda; order Aplysiida; family Aplysiidae; genus Aplysia; species Aplysia californica. The sequence continues at coordinate 752,761 of NW_004797429.1, read as the reverse complement.
CACAACGTCTGACTTTTTAATGGTGTTTACAGGAAACGAGGAAACGGGGCAAAAGAGGGGGGAAAAGGGGGGGGGGGGGGTTGAAATGATTACGATGCGAAAAAAATTGGTTTTATTTTTTTCCCTTGAAAACTTGAAACTTGTCTTTTTAACCTGTCAGGTTAATTAAAAAGTCACCAAACGACAGGATGAATGACAACTTCAAATGGAGAATAACCTTTGTTTAGAACGCTCGAAAAACGCTTTCTTTCTTCTAAAATATATGGACAGTATGAAATATAGATCCTACTACATCACTAAAGAATGCAAAATAATTGGAGATTCCAAGGAGTGGATCGATTGTGGTTCAGGAATTCTTCATCAAGGTTACAAGGTGTGCCAGTGTCATGACAGTTAAGAACTAAGCTATTGATACCAAGACAAAACACTGACCATTCTAACAAGCCCTGACCTAATCCTTGACCGTTGTGACCGGTCTCATTGTCAACGGAAGAAACACAAGCTGCTTCCCTTCAAACACTTGTCCGTGCCTACCCGTTGTGCGGCAGTATTTACACCCCCCGTCCTATGCCTGTGATATATTGGAATCGCCAGGCGTTTAGAGGTCCTAAGTTTGCCAGAGTTATACTGGTATGACTCGCTCCAGTGCTTTCATTCAATGGCGCCAAAATAAGCCATGGTATTGTGTCGCGCGAGACCGAAATTTCTGCGTTTACCAAGACGGCAAGCAAGGGTAAAGTTGAGTAGGATACCATTGTGTTTTGTGTGAGGTTGTTAGAGTGAGTAGGTGAACGTCAGTTGTTAGGTGTCGAACGACCTGGATATACGAAATGGGTGGTAAGTGAACGATCAAATTTTGATACGAAAAAACCCCCACCCTATCAAAACAAACAAAAACAACAACAACCCCCCCCCAAAAAAAAAGAAAGAAAGAAAATGACAGAAAAAAGAAAAGGTACTGTAGGCCTCCTTTGTACGAACGACACATTCTTAACTTTAAGTACATAAGCTGATTTACTAAACACAGGGTACAGTGACTTTAGCCGTGAGAATGTTAGTCACCGAATGTATAGTACTCTACTAATGTAAAGCGCAACTCTTTAATAGCTGCCCGTTCCATTTTATGTTATTATTACAATGATTGCTTTGTGTGGTGCGTTCATTGAAGCAAATCGGTGGCTCCTCGCTCCTGCTTACTATTTTGATATCAATATTATAGTGGCACAGACCACAAAGATAAGGTATTGATATGTAGGTCCCATGGAAGTTCACGAGCATATAAGATATGGAGAAAAGAAAAGCTCATACAAAGGCACAATTATTTTGTTCCTCTTCGATCGGCAGAACCATTCTGACATGGATGTATACTATTTTCCGTGGTCGTTGATTCCTTTCGTTCTCTTCAGTGAGGAAAGTGAAGACGTGCTAAATGCTTGTGGAAGTTTCTTTCAAGAGTAGCCTTGACTCAAGTGAACACTGTAAAATGGATGCTTCTTTTCTAATGGAATAACGTGGTAGTGTATGTAGAAATGTTTAGAACTGACCGATGAAGATATACCGAGAAAATACTTCGACAAGCTGTGAAGGAGTAGCATTTTAAGATCACAAAAAAGATGTTTCACTAATGGAGTAGTCGATTCAATTTCGCAAAGAGGAGGGATTTATTTTTGCACTGGAAACGCTGAATTGCAAAGACAATGGTCCGAAGAGTGAATTTCTCCAGTTTGTCTGACTGCGGATGGGAACTGAAACTGCCCAGCATATACGAGGGCTATAACTGGTGAGTAAAGGATCATAAAAGCATCATACCATAGTCTGTGGTGTAACGGTTAGGCGCTTCGTCGTCATACACAGGAGTCCCGAGTTCATTTCCGTGGTTGGGAGAATTTTCATCGAGAATCTCCATCTTTCTGCTGGAATATTGTGTCCCTCTCAGCCTCGGCTGGCCCAGTTAGACAAGGTCGAAGCCCACTCTTAAAGGAGCAAAATTGTGTTGATGAGGGTGTAAACATACTTGATTTAAAAAATAATTAAGTCATCATACATTTTACGCCATCGTGGTAGTGTCTGGGTCCCCACTGTCAAAAAATCGAATGTTTACCATCCAATGGTTGAATCTAAAATCTCACATCCCAACACTTTAAATTATATCTGGGTTGACATTGAAATAGAACATAATAATAATATGTGCTTTAAAATGTGTAACAAAATGCATCTATCCCGTTTGATTGTTCTATACAACGTGAATCATTGTTTTTCCTTGATGTGATGGGTGCTCACCTAGGCTTTCTCAGATCTGAGAAAGCCTAGGTGCTGACTATTTCCGAAGCATGTCTCTTTACTCACTTTTTCTGCATTGTTGTTTTTGAAAAGTGTTCGTATAGATTATATTCAGGTGTCTACAAAAATGGCGTTATTGAGATAGCTTGACCACCAAAGATTCTTTCCATTGGAAGACTACAGAAGAAAACCGGTGATGTCACGCGTGACTACCTTACTATGGGAAATTTTAATCCGGAAACTTGTCTGTTTCTTTCATGTGCTGAATTCTCTTAAGTTATTGTGTTCTACTGTTGAAATATTCATTTATTGGCTATTTTAGGTCGGTTTCATCTTTTAATTGAGTTACACAGTGGGGATTTGAAGGAAAAGACTATGGTTTGTTTGGACATCAGTAGTTTTTCACCCAGGTGGTTTTCATAAGATTTTTAGTTTGTTATCAAAACTAATAATTTATAATATGTACTTACTACTGGGCAAGAATGCATGCCGACTTAACCTATTTTTAAATACATTTAAGTTTACTTTCTTCAGTTCACGCTGACATTGTACATGATTTTGTCTCTTCAGTAATAGTCATAAAATTCCTTGCGATCTCTGTTCTTCCCAACTTACTTAAAACGAAGTTATCCCCGGACGAGGCAAAGAACGTTGTCTTTAAGAATCTTAGCTTCGTCAAATATTACGCTGTCAGCGGGAAAAAGACTCATTAATAATGATATAATTATAAATTGGACCTGCCTTAGAAGATATGACACGTTTTTTTGTGTTTTTTTAAGGACTGAGCTCACCAGGAAGACCCTGAGACCTAACTCAAATGTCGTGTTTTATCAAATGTGGAATGCGTGCCCCACAATGAAACAGCGAAAAATAAATACAAGCAATGTGATTTATTTTGCTAAATCCCCTTACAAAGTTCCAGGACTGTTTGTTGTTTGGTTTGATATGACAGAGAAAGGCGCTTCTTTTAATTCCTTTTTCTATTATCAGCTTGTCTTTCAGTTCGATTATAAAAAATAACACGTCGCTAAACAATTCTTGTCTGCTCCTTTCTTGGATCAATAATTATTTGTTCAGTCTTGAAATACTTGAAACATGATCAACACAGCAAACATGCCTGTGGGACTTGCAGATAAATTGCTATCTCCTTATCTATTCTCCTTCTCTCCGTCTCTCTCCCTCCCTTCTCTTCCCTTCCCTCCCCCTCTCACTCTCTCCCTTTATCTCTATCTCGCTGTGTGTGCGCGCGTACGTATTCATGTGCTTTTGTGTGTGTATGTGTGTGTGTGTGTGTGTGTGTGTGTGTGTGTGTGTGTGTGTGTGTGTGTGTTGTGTGTGTGTGTGTGCGCGCGCTCGCGCGTGCACGCGTGTTTCTCAGTACCCATATTTTCCTAATGACACGCATGTATTAGACTTCTTTGTACATGTTCAGGTACAAGGGAAGAATACGGATTGCATTATAACCCAGAGCCTGGACTTCATTTCAAACTTAGAAACTCACTGTCCCTCATCTACCCTCAACGATTCTACTCCCACACATTCTTAGGTACACTGTGAGTTTGTGCATAGATGCATGCATTATATCCTTCTAATGCATACACCGTAAAATTAACAAGCCTTCCTCTCGATGTTATAATGTTTGTCTTCGTATGTGTATCTCTCTCTCTCTCTCTCTCTCTCTCTCTCTCTCT
>NW_004797429.1:745131-746679 GCF_000002075.1 Aplysia californica | reverse complement strand
ACACACACTCCCCCCTCTCTCTCTCCCACACGCTCTCTCTCTCTCTTTCTCTCTCTCTCCCACACACTACACCCCCCCCCTCTCTCTCTCTTACAAACTTCAGGGTAATACCGCAGTACAAAAAGAAAATCCTATTCGCGAATGTTATGGTTCTGTTAGAGATCTTGTACAGAGCAAGATTCAATTTCAATTCTGTGAGATCAAGACGTCATCAAGTATGGCAAACAAGATCACTGGCCACGGCGATAGCAACATAATACGACATTGTCTCCCGTGAGTGGTTTTTACGCCGGTTTTTACCCCACTCCCCAACGTCAGCAGTAAGACAGCGTGACAGACTACCCCCCTTCCGATGTACCATACTATTTGTGAGGCAGCATTGTGAAATCAGGCGCTCGTCAAAATAGAAACAAAAGTGAAGAAACTGGCATTTTCCCGCAGGTATGGGAATTCTTGTCCATTTTTTTTTCTCAACACCTTTCATGCCCATTAAAGAACATATTTCTGTGTGGATTTTAATTAACGTTAGTTAAAGGGATACAAAATTTAAATTTTCATTTTGCTCCGACTTTCAAGCTAAATACTCAATTTTGACGGTCATTTTCTTGCTAATTTTACCTCTGAAACCAAGTGAACCCCCACCTCCTTCAATCGCCAATACCTTGAATTGTGTCCAAGATAAATGGATATTTAAAAAAATTAAAGTCAAGGCAAATGGACTAGCTTTAAGATGATACCAATAACTCTATATGCGCTATCTAATATTGACGAGCGCCTGATTCCACCGCGTTGTGACACATTTGTCGAAGCACCGACGTCACCGAAGAAATTACTCCACGCTCTGGTGGCTACTTCAAGAGGTGTACGTTCCAATGAAAATAAACTGATCTAAAAATTACTTTGATCTCTAAACGCCGCAGGCAACACGTCGGTAAAGGGGAAAAAAATCAGTTTTGTAAGACAAAAACAACAGGTCTACAAATACGTTGATTCCTAAATTATGTTGCAGGCTACGTATTTGAAACTGATCTTCTAGTGTTTGGAGGGCGCCACTGGTAGAGCCTACTTCTATTCATTCCTTTTATTGTTTCTGTCTGTCTATCTTGCTTTTGCCCTGCACTCAATGACCGTTGTTTTGCTTCTGCATACTCCAACAAAGAAACACAGAAATCAGGTCCCAGGAGGAGTTTCAAAAGGTCATTTCCAATATATAATATGCAATGTTTGACTCATGATAAGAGCTATGTGCACAACCTGTACTTATTCATTATGGAAAATTTACTTATCAAATAAGTGTTTTGTGTGATGTGATGTGGGCCAGTGGCCTTAAACACTGAATACACTTACTTACTTACTTCCAATGTAAGAGATGAAGATTCAAATTAATTAATTAAGGATCGAACTTGCAGTTCGCATACACAATGAGTGATGCGTCACAGGGTTCTTTCTTATGAAGCCTCAGACTGTTTTCTGAATGAACAAAGAGATGACTTTGTTTGTGTGTGTGTGTGTGTGTGTGTGTGTGTGTGTGTGTGTGTGTGTGTGTGT
>NW_004797429.1:725528-743366 GCF_000002075.1 Aplysia californica | reverse complement strand
TGTGTGTGTGTGATATTGTGTGTATAGGGAGAAGGGGAAGGGTATATATATACACGCTCATGCTATAGCTATGATATCCCAACCAACACTAAAACACGTGGACTCTTCTTTTATTCAGGACAGAATTGAATCCACTAGTTATTACATATACGGTAACAGTTATAAATATATATTTTTATAAAGCATTTGTATAGATTCCCACACAACAGCCAGCTCTATACGCTTTATAATCTTTGTTATCAAAATAATAATATATCAATATGACCTCCGATTTAAACATGGAAGATAGTAAGCCCGATTCACTGTAAAGACTTCTCTGTTGACATCCACCCCGTGGGACTATTATTATGACATTATGTAGTTGCGAGTGCCGTAAAACCTCTACTAGAGTCTATATATATATATATATATATGAAAGATAACTTGAAATACAATAACGCTGTATTTTCATGGCCGACCTAAGCTCCGTTATTAGTACAATTCCCTTCTATTCTTGTTATGTTATAAAACGAATTTTACGGAGGTCAAGGAAAATAGACCAATACGCTGTCCACCCGAGCAGGTTAGCAGAAAAAAGAACAAATAAACACACAAAGAAGACGTGATGACTGTGGGAGAGTTATTATTCAGCCCTACTTTTAGGAACAATAATATTTTTCTTCTCGGCTTTCTCTATTTTGATCTAGATGTGAAAGAAACGTGACTTATACTATACACTTGCCTTCTCCACATCAAATCCCACCGAGATTACAAAAGTTTGCTTACTGCTCGGTAAACAGATTAATAAATTAGACAAATAAATGGTCGCTTTTAATGACACGCGGGATAACCCAGATTTCGGGGGTTTCCAAAAATCTTGACCTACACCAAAATTAGGCATTGCCCTACCTATAGGAGAAGTTTGGTTTCATTTGTGTTTATAAATTTTTAGGTATGGAGAAAAGTCTCCTTGTCTTTCAAAGAAACTGAACAAGGGGCAAAAACTTTACCTTCGATTTTCTCAAAACAGCGTTTTTCGGGATAGCCCCCTTGTGCTTTAAAGCGACCAAATACATTCCACTGCACATGTATTGATTTCTGTGAGGTGATTTGGGTTACAATGTACATACTTTCTTATTTAAAAATCTAAATGGGTGCAATATGTTTCTCCCTCCAAAGGCCGATTTTGCTTACATCACGATATTCAGTCGGTTCTTCAGGAGCCCAGAGGAGGGGGCAAAGGAGGTGAGGGGGTGGGGGTAGAAAGAGGAGACGAAAGCAGACGACAAAACATTGCTAGAGAGCAGGAAAGGATGTGAGAGGAGACAATATTAGAGAAGACAATTTTTCAGTCGCTTCCCGGATTCGAACCCGGGACCTTTGAATGAGAAGCCAACACCTTAACCTCTAGGCCTCGAGAGCCCACCTCACCTATCCCCAAAAGACACAAAAAGAGCAAAGAAACAGGTCATGCACCCAATGACACTATTCACAACACGTCTCCGCCGACATTCATAATATGTGAGGACTATTATTATTCATGTAAATTATAATAATAATAATATCACTATAGGCCCCGACACTGTCACAAAGTGATAGAGTTAGAAGAATCTAATATCGATATCGGGGGAGAAACTTTAACGTTGGTCCAGCGCTACGACACTTTCGGGTACTATGTCTGGTTTTGCCTTTGACAGGGGTGGGGGAATAGGGGGGGGGGTGATACATACACATTTAGGCTTAAACATACAAATATACACAGATAAAATAGTGCATCAAGGTTAAGAAATAGGCCTACACCATATTACACCAACACAGACGACTTAACAAACATGCCATTACTGTTCGTCAAGGTGCATTCTCTTGTTTGTTTGTTTGTTTGTTGTTGTTTTTCATTAGTGTATTGTAGAGCGCCTGGATGTATTGTAAGGGAGTAGACACTATAGAATTAATTACCTTCTTCTTCTTCTTCTTCTTCTTCTTCTTCTTCTTCTTCTTCTTCTTCTTCTTCTTCTTCTTCTTCTTATTATTATTATTATTATTAATTTTATTACCATTATCGTTATTACTATTACCATTGTTATTATTATTATTAATATTATTATTATTATTATTATTATTATTATTATTATTATTATTATTATTTTTATTATTACCATTATCGTTATCATTATTATCATTATCATTATTAGTATTATTACATTGTATCATTATTATTATTATTATTATTTATTATTATTATTATTATTATTATTATTATTATTATTATTATTATTATCATCATCATCATCATCATTATAACTGTTATTATTTATTGATGAAGCAAAGCAAAGATCATAATGATAGTCAAGTGCAGTGGTCAGCATCATAACCTGTCGTGACCCGATCCAAAATTACCACACATTTGACCACTGGGCATCTGTTTAACCGCAGGTCACTGACTAGCGCCGTTTGTCAGGATGCTCTGTACTCAGCAACTGATTTTGTAACAGGGATTAGGATTTAACCCTATCCGTACGTTGTGTTTTACTATCGTATCCATACGACGTGGGGAACTCTGTGCCACCACTTTTCGAAGAGGATATTACATGTATATTATGTACTCGTTAATCCGATACATCCGCTCTGCGCAGCAGTCTGTCAAAAAGATTTTTAAAAAGAAATAATGAACGTTTCAAAGAGATCTTCGTATTACAAGTATTCTCAAATGTGACGAATACAACTCCGGGAGCACAAAATTACCCCAGGGCGTACGGACAGGGTTAAATATTATGTCCACCAACGATCATTGTTGCTAGAGATTTCTGTCCTATCCACACGCATATAATATTGTACCTTTATCAGGGACAGGTAATTCATTACACGTTATGAATTGCAGTACCCTTTTACTTTGCATTTATCATTTTGTGACCACTTGTAATTGTTTTTTATGCCTTCAAAATAAGGAGAGTTTCGTTATTTTCACTTCTTCAGCCGCTGAAATAATCTGTAGTTTATATACTCGGTTACATCGCTTCGGGGACATCGTGATTTTGAATTGAAATGGAGAACTTGGAATGAGTAGATGCAAATCCACCTGGCTTTACACAGGATTTAGCCCTTCTGTCAAATTACTCTGCGGTTTTTCGCGCCAAAAAGGAGCCCCTGATTTTATGTATCACGTGTTGTGAAAAAAAGAGAACACTGCTTCGTATAGGAACGGTGGTTAAAGCGAATGCTATTCTTAAGATTGGCATTCACGGCTCCCTGGTTTTGTTAGGCCCCCCTGCTGACTGAAACGGTCCTCGTTAATCAACCGTCAATGCAAATTCAAGAATCAAACAAGTCGAGAGACACAGCCTTGCTGCCATGAAGAGCATTAGGAGATTTAGTTGATGGTATCTGTGTATTAACATAATTGTGACTAATGTACTCGCAAATGGTCTACGAATACTTAGGAAAATATAACTCTAATTCGTATCACCATATTATTCGGGGGGTTTTGCTATGGAGACTTGTACATTTATAAAAACTTACAATAAAAAACTGTCTTTGAATTGTCCATTGAAGTACAGAACTCGCTGTTTGAGGCTGTTGACCAATTTTCCTGTAAATTTGAAAAAGAAGCATAAAATTGGACAGGCCTTGAAAAGTTTGGATAAAGTACAGATTTGAAGTCCCAAATCAAAGTGTTTTTCCCGAAAGTAAAGGATAACCAAATCGGTATTTTTTAGACCTGTATCGTTTCCAAAAGCATGCTAAAAAGACTGAAATGGCTGACTGGGTCGGCCAGTGTCGCCGACTTCCTGTCGTCCCGTCCTCCATAGAGCAAACTAGAGTTTTCTTTACAGAATTCTTCTTGTTTTGTTTGTTCTTTTTGTTCCTCCCATTCTTCTCGTTCTTCCCGTTCTTCTCGTTATTCTCGTTCTTCTCGTTCTTCTCGTTCTTCTTGTTCTTCTCGTTCTTCTCGTTCTTCTCGTTCTTCTCGTTCTTCTCGTCCTTCCCGTTCTTCTTGTTCTTGTTCTTCTCGTTCTTTTTGTTCTTGTACTTCTTGTACCTCTCGTTATTCTTCTTCCTTTTGTTCTTCTTGTTCTGCCTATAACTCTCATCTTTCTAATTCCTCGGAAAAAAAAACTTCCCCAAAACAGCCAATGTAAAGTAATGCCGCATGGCAGATTCAAACCAAATGTATCAGTAACATAGCCCAACATGATACCAAGAGATCAAACAGCACGAACTCCGATATAGTGATATTTCTACGCTTGTGCGGGAGTATTTAAACCATATTTCGCTTTTTTACATCTATTATTGTATGCAGAGACATGAGAAAAGGGTTGCAGGATAGGGAAGGGTTATTCACCAATCTGAAATTCAAATTTCTTTCTTTCTTTCAAGTTCAAGCTCAACTACTCATTTGTTTTTGGTATATAGAGCTGAATATGAATGACATTTTTTTTCGATTTCAGGATGAGGAACATGTCGGCATTTAGTCCGAATAAAACAAAACTAAAATTCCCCAAATCCCAAATACAGGCCTACAGTACCGTGGCATTATGTCGCAAGCAAGAATCTGTATCATCAAATCGAGAACAAGGTTCAGTCACGCTAGATCGATCCCACATAGCCTGAGTTCTATTGGCAACATCACAATAATCTATAATCGGGTTTATCGGGTTTATTCAAGGACACCGTAGGCGCGACACTCCCCCAATTGTTGGGTTTCTTTTCTTCTCTTTGTTTAGAGAGCTCGAATGACGTCCACCAGACCGTCAACACACGTCTTATGGCAATACGTCTATCGTGTTCTGACACATTATATGTGTTTTTTAACCCAATACATGAGCACGCTGAGGAGTCCTTTACTAGCTCTTCAGATGTTTCCCCCGTTGTTGTCGTTTCTAGTGGACGGTCACACCGTGATTCTGAATACAGCTCTTTGTTTGACACCTTCTGGAGTAGTAGCACCGAGTTCCCCCTCTTATAACCCTGGACTTCCGTTCAAGAAAACTACCATCCACAATATTAGTCTGCTCAAAGTCAAAGCGGAATTTTAACAAATTCTTTTTGGTTTGATGTATAAATGACTGACTGGACAAGGAAAATTTCGTTTGTGACGGAATAATCGACTGTTTAGATCTATTATTAGTAGAAAAACCTCATTAAAAAAAACCCATGGATTTTCTCGAAGCAAGATTACAGCGTCAAGCAAATATGAACTTTCTCATCGCCGGACAGGCCTGGTAAGTATAATAAAGACGAGTGGACTTTTCTTTGCAAAAATGGCATGAATTGCTAACAACAGTTATTTTCTCAAACGTCCCTTACCACTATGCATTTATTTTCGTTTATTATTTTGTAAGTAGAGATAATTTCGAACTCGTGTAACGGGCGTCTGTGGTGTTGCGGTTAGACACTTCACCACCACACGTAGAAGACCTGAGTTCCATCACCATGTGGGGAGATTTTTTTGTCGAGTATTATGGTATTTCTTCTGGAATGTGATATTTCTCAGCCTGGGTTGCTTCTGACAGGCAGAGTCGAAGCTACATTAAAAAAAGAAAGAACTGGCTAAACCCCAGTTGAGAGCCAGGCATCGTTGACAAGTTAACAAAAAAGAACATCTACTGAGCGCGAACAACAACACACAGTGGACACATACCTCCCCTCATATTGTTCACAATATCTCACGCCGAGCTTCACTGAAAAATCTAGATCTAGACATGTCTTGAATAATTACTAAGATTAAGTTTCAAAATAATCTTTTACTTATTTCTTAGAGGCGTTTCTTTATTTACTTTCTGTGTGCCATTCTATTTGACACAACTGAAAAGCGCAAGGATTATTTAAAAAATCATTAACACCCTCTCTGAAGACCTTCATAATTCCTTCCTTCTTTTATTCATTTATCATATCTGCAAGTCTGTCTGTCTGTTTGTCTGCCTTTATGTCCATCTTTCCCTCCAGCAGCACCGTCTGTTGATATTCAACACGTTGCCAAGTCAAAGTACACACCCAATTTGAATGGCAGGGAATACCATATCAACATCTGCTGAAACGATTTTCATTTTATTCGAATTACTCTATGAGTATTATGCTGTTCCTATGCAGCATATTTAGGTTCGATTTTTAAAGAAGGACCATAAACGATTGTTGAAGGTTTTATTTGATTACTTTCCCCAGTTTCAGTGTGCTGGTTTACAGCTTTAGGTTAATATTCAGAAATCCATAGAGCGAACGTGTGGCTTGAGGGTGTCACTGTTACGTCCTATTCCTTTACTTTCCCTCTGTCGTTTCTGTCCGTCTGTCTTACGTTTTCCCTGCACTAAATGGCCATGTTTGTGCTTTTCTTCACCCAAACAAACAACAAACAACAAACAAACAAACAAACAAACAAGCAGAGAGCGCGCCTCTAGGGTGAACTTTACCATGAACTAATTGTTCAACATACGGAAGGTCGAGGTTCGAATTCTAAAGGTTCCCCATTTTAAAAATCTTCCTCCTCCTAACGCCCCACTTGCCTCATGTTTTGTTTGAGGGGGGGGGGGATGGTCCGCACCCACGATCTTCAAATAGATTATCGAAATTCCTGTGTCAAAGAATACCTTGTTCTATGTTTTGAGGTGGTTCACTTAGACATTCATTTGTATGGCGCTCAGATCTCTCAGCAAGATTAGTTCACTGGCAGGACAATGAAAAAGGTAAATATTGAACTTCTTAAAGCTATTGACTCCTTAGGCCCGCCGAATGTTTCCCTACTTTGGAATGTTCAAGCTGTATAAACATTTCTACATTGCCATATTACACATGCGAACTGAATTAACTCTGGATACCTTCTCAGAAAAAAATGCTGAACAGTAGGTGGAAAGTAAATAATAATGAAGGGCTTGGCAACAACCAATGCACTAGGGTACGGTAGTCAGTGTTGCAGACAGCATGAGGCACGCTGACTATTACTATAATACTGCAATGTAGGGAAAGTTTTAATCCTTTATTTGTAGTTTTTGCTGTTGACGCTGTTGTCCATGTTACTGTTGTTGTTGTTGTTGTTGTTGTTGTTGTTGTTGTTGTTGTTGTTGTTGTTGTTGTTGTTATTGTTGTTGTTGTTGCTGCAGTTGCTGCTGTTGTTGTGTATGTTGTTGCAGGTGTTGTTGTTGTTGTTATTGTTGTTGTTATTGCTGCTGCTGTTACTGCTGCTGTTGCTTTTGTTGTGGTTGCTATTGTTGGCAAAACCACGTAAACAATATCGTTAAAAAGGTAAATCAAAGGCTGTACTTTTTGAGGAAACTTAGGTCTTTCGATCTGAATCCACCCATCCTTCAGATATTCTACACCTCCACCACAGAAACTTTGATAAATTTTGGTATCACTTGCAATGATAGTAATTTGGGAAGGCAGCTCAATATAAAAATAAACAAGTTGATAAGAAAGGCACCAAGAACAATTGGTAGAGACCTAAGTAACTTTGAATATCTGCACAAGACAAAAGTTCTTTTAAAAAAGCGGAAATAATGCTTAGTGACCATAGCCACCCATTGACATCGGAATTTCAACTATCGACCCGCAGTAAACGATACACTTCCAAAAAAGCAAGAACAGACAGATATAGAAATTCATTCGTACCAACTGCAGTGAGATTATTGAACACACAGTGCTACAAATTGAACAGAGAGAGAGAGAGAGAGAGAGAGAGAGAGAGAGAGAGAGAGAGAGAGAGAAAGAGAGAGAGAGAGAGAGAGAATGTTTTACGGAGCGGGTTGTCCCAGCACGTGAGACATGTATTTACTTGGCCTAATGTCCTGTCTTGTTGTGCATTTGCGTGTGTGCACCTTTGTTGTTTTTGTTGTTGCTATTGTCATTGTTTCTGCTGCTGCTAATGATGGTGTTGCTGTTTGCTGATACCGCTGTTGTTACTGTTGTTGCTGTTATGTTACCGTTTAAATTGCTGATACCGCTGTTGTTACTGTTGTTACTGTTATGTTCCAGAAATATAACTTTTTGTTGAACAGGGATTGAACGATAACGTAACATGACCCAGACCCCCTGTTTGTTTGTGTGTTGTTAGGTTGCTTTAAAGAAATTTTCTGGCATGTAAAACAATATTCTTAATTAACAAGTACAAGGAACAAAGGTCTCAGGGAAGCCAACCCCCTAGAGAATGGAGGAATTGTTTGGACCCAATGTTGCGTGAAGTGCTGCTACATAAGCTACGGTACTATTTAATTTATGTGTGCCCCGAACACAGTGACACTGAGAAAGGCTTTGTTATGTGGGGACAACATAACAGTCGCGTGTAATATTGTCAATTTACTGATTCAACATAAGAGTCATGTAATATTGTCAATTTACTGATTCAACATAAGAGTCATGTAATATTGTCAATTTACTGATTCAACATAATAGTCATGTAATATTGTATATTTACTGATTCAACATAATAGTCATGTAATATTGTATATTTACTGATTCAACATAATAGCCGTGTTCAGTAATATGGTGAGTCTTTGATTCAACATAATTAATAGTCCTGTAAAAAGGTCAATTTACTGATTCAACATAACAGTCGTGTGTAATTTGGTCATTTTACTGATTCAACTTAATAGTCGTGTAATATGGTCCATTTACTGATTCACCATAACAGTCGTGTAATATGGTCAATTTACTGATTCAACATAACAGTCATGTAATATTGTCAATTTGCTGATTCACCATAACAGTCGTGTAATATGGTCAGTTTAATGATTTATGAAAGATTCATGACGGTTTTGTTATGAAAAGACAATACTACACTGGTTGCATTCCGAACTTTTCAATATGCATAATGGCTTTATAACAAAACGGATTATAGGCCAGCTTTCTAAACATTGCTGAGCTTGTCATCACGTATTAGTTCCAGTCTGCTCCTATTTTTTTAAAGCAATAGAAGTATATTTGAGCCCTTCTTTTGGGGCCTTACTTGCCCTAGGTAACACATTCCCGTTGGGTTGCCTTGCCTTCATTCGAAAAAAAATTACAAAAACAAAAACAAAAAACCACCTCATTTAAAGAATGGGGTGAGAAGGAGAGAGTGTGTGTGTGTGTGTGTGTGTGTGTGTGTGTGTGTGTGTGTGTGTGTGTGTGTGTGTGTGTGTGTGTGTGTGTGTGTGTGTGTGCTGAAATTTAATTTAGTAGAGAACAAGCTTGTGTTTGTCCACTTCCTCATCAACATACCCCCCCTCTCTCTCTCTCTCTCTCTCTCTCTCTCTCTCTCTCTCTCTCTCTCTCTCTCTCTCTCTCTCTCTCTCTCTCTCTTTCTCCCTTTGTCTGTCAGTCTGTCTCTCTGTAAATCTGTATTTCTGTTTCTTTTGTCCTTCTGCCTCTGTCTTTCTTCCTTTCGCTCAGTATATATCTCCCTCTCTTTTTCTCCACTCCCCCCCCCCTTGCCCTCCTTGCCCCTCCTCTCTTTCCCTCTCTCTCCCTCGCTCTCTCTGTTCTATCTATCTATCTATCTATCTATCTATCTATCTATCTATCTATCTATCTATCTATCTATCTATCTATCTATCTATCTATCTGTCTGTCTGTCTGTCTGTCTGTCTGTCTATCTGTCTGTCTGTCTGTCTGTCTGTCTGTCTGTCTGTCTGTCTGTCTGTCTGTCTGTCTGTCTGTCTGTCTGTCTGTCTGTCTGTCTGTCTGTCTGTCTGTCTGTCCGTCCGTCCATCTGTCTGTCTGTCTGTCTGTCTGCTGTCTGTCTGTCTATCTATCTATCTATCTATCTATCTATCTATCTATCTATCTATCTGTCTGTCTGGTCTGTCTGTCTGGTCTGTCTGTCTGTCTGTCTGTCTGTCTGTCTGTCTGTCTGTCTGTCTGTCTGTCTGTCTATCAGTGTTTACACTGCAACGAACTAGTTTCTTACTCGTGTGAGACCCCAAACAATACGATACGCACTCCCTCTTCACGTGAATTATTTAATACCTCCCTCTGCAACTCCCTTTCAAGGTTCCAGAATGACTTCCACTGTTGTCGAATTCTTCCCTTTTGTTTAGAATACGCAAGCTATGAAGTGAAATGTCAAATACCAGCGCTACCAGAACTGTCTATTGCTTGGTACGTTTTCCAGTTGAAGATTCCTTTATGTTCGGTGCCTCGGCAAGTTCATGATTAGATGCAAGAACATGTAATAAATTTTCCCACTGAGCACTGGTGAATTCTCTCCTTGTGTTGAGTGCTTTATATTGACCGCCGTTGGTCGTTTTCACGAGTGCGATGATCGAATCTATATCGATCGCTCATCCCGATAAGACACGGGTTCTGAAACCAGTGGCTTGGTGCTTGTGAGGTTCTGTGAGATACAATGTATCTACTGGCTTAGGAAGGGGCTGTTTGATGGTGATGGTTCGTTAGCGCCAAACTACACCGTCGAACGATTATGTTCTTTCAAATACCTACTACCTACCTACCTACTACCTACCTACCTACTTACCTACCTACCTGCCTGCCTACCTACCTACCTACCTGCCTGCCTGCCTACCTACCTACCAACCTACCTGCCCACCTGCTTGCCTGCCTACCTACCTTCCTACCTACATACCCGCCTGCATGCCTGCCTACCTATCTCCCTACCTAACTGCATAATACATGCCTACACACCCACATACTTGCATACATACCTTCATACATACATACACATTAAAAGACTTCGAGATCAGGTTGTATGATTGACAAACGTTTCAGAGAACAGAAAAACGAACCCCACTAACAAAAAAAGTAAAGACAGAGCTAATCAATGCGGCATTTGCAGACATGCAGGGGAAGGAAAATAAATGGCATGTAAAGTCGTGGCTTGTGCAGCTTTCTTGCTAATGGGGTGTGATTAACAAGTCAAACAGCTCCGTAAATGCTTTTATCGTACCTCGTAACTAAAAGCAGACGGCTTAACCCCAATTCTGAATAATGTACATTTCAGAGCCAACAATCTGGAAAAGCAAAATTAATAGATTTATCCAACAAGCAAAGACGCCGTGCCACAAAGATAAATTTCTATTGTTGTAGGTGTCTGAAAAGCAATTAAACTAATGTTTTGTACTTCAAGACCCAAAGTGTTTTTCACGTCGATAAAGCCCCCCCCCAAAAAAAAAAAAAAAAAAAAAAAATTAAAAAAAAAAAAAAATATTAAAAAAATATATATATATATTTATTATTTTTTTAAAATAAATAAATAAATAAATTAAGGAGAGTCGGCATCGCAATGATTATTTTATGATGCAGTCTGGTTCCAGCAGTAGTTCCAAAAGGCTCGCGATTTGATGATGTTCCATCCAAAACTTAGCCTGGCTTCAGAAACGAGTAAGGAAACACGATTCTGATCATCACAGAATAGTGAAAAGCAAAACGATAGATAAAGATAGAGAACGAATAGAAAAGGAAAAGGATTTATCAGCTTTGCCACGAACACCTCCCGAATTTCTTACTCGGCTGCTGGGTATCTGTGTTCAAATAAAGTGTGAGAATGTTTTCTGGGAATAGGAAAAAGGAAGAGCGAAGATTGACCATATCAAACTGGTGAACAGCAAACGAACCTCTGCCAAGGGTGTGCCTATCTTACTTCAATGAATTAAAAAAGATAACATCTCTTCCTATCATAAAACTTTTGATGATTCTATACAAGTCAATATGATGAAGTGTGTGGCTCGTCCTTCATCGATGAGTACCCAGTGACCACTTTTCCAGCGTTATCAAACCACAGTGTTTGCCTGTTATTTCACACAAGTCTCCGGGTACGTTTTGAGACAGTTTGGGCCATGGAATAGTCCACGTGAACCTGTGTTCAAGAGCTCACTGTTGTTGTTGTTGTTGTTGTTATTGTTATTATTATTGTTTTGTTTGTTTTGATGTTGTTGTTTTTGTTGTTGTTGTTGTTGTTGTTATTATTTTTTATTGTTTTGTTTGTTTTGATGTTGTTGTTTTTTGTTGGGGGGGTTTGGGGGGGGGGGGGGGGGGGGTTCTTGTTTTTTAGAATAGACAAAATGCAAACTTTAACAAAATTTGTATCATTTTTGTCCATCAAAACAGTCACAATTTTATTTGATCCCTTTATGTTCTCTCGCGTTTCCCCTTTTCACCCCCTGTGGTGTCTCTTCTTCAACAGTTTTTTAACATCTTATGTGTGCTGATCTCCTCGGACAAAAGCCCACATGAAATGTTTCTAACAAAGTTTTTTTTACCCCATTCTGCTACTGCCATGGTCTCGTAAATTGGGGAATTCGAGCGTTTCTGTTTTTATAAGAGAAGGTGGGATGGGGGGGGGGGGGGTGGTTGGAGTGAGGGATTAAGAGATTCCCATTTCATCAGGAGAGCGAAAAAGAAGATCTTAGGGCGTTGTTTCACAACCTTGCTCACATTATTTCGAGCCGAAGAAACTATATTAGTTGTTCTCGCTATGAACGCAAGAGCATTCCACCGTTCATTGATGGAAATGTAAAGAGAATCCCACCAGCGTCGAATGCACACACACTTCAGTAGAAATCCAATACAACAACGCTAATCATATTGATTACTTCACCTCTGCAGCTTTATACTTTACACTTTGTACATTTTTACTCTGCCATCTTTCTTTCTACCTTTAATGTCAATGTTAACTCTAAAACTAAAAGGAGGAGAGTCGTACTTGGGCAAGCTACCTCCCTTATGTCTACCACCCAGGCAAAGCTGCAGGGGCGGTTTGTTAACTGGACAAGACCGGCGGTGCCGGTCAGATTTTTGTCCACTGAACTGTTGACTAGAGGTTTATTGCTGATGACGATTTCCATTCAGTTTTAAGTAAATCCAAACAAACATGTATCAACATTCAAAAACACCTTGCCGATTTGAAGGCGCTCAAATAGACAAGTGGGATTCACTGCTGTTTTGTCGCGACATAACCTCATTCCTTCACGTTTGTTATCGCGCCGGCTCGTAACTTTAAATCGTCTCCCGTCAAACCATCACGTCGCGGAACTTCGTACTACGTACGAGGCCAAACACACGGCGGTGGACAAATCCATCGTCAGTCCACAGAAAGATTAGAATATCCCTTAATTGCCAGATTGGCCTCTTTGTAGCTTACAAAATTAAGAATGAGACTGTCTTGAGCAGCACAGACACATGTATTATTTTACCAGCAAAACATGTATTTATCATTCAGCCTTTCTCTAACTACTATCAGAACATTTATTGTCAGCATGGCACTACTCTTTTTTGTTTATTGACTTTTTAACCACCTATAGTTCCTGTTTGGCATTTACTCATCGTTTTCTCCCCTCTAATAACTTACCTGGCCCTTAGGAGTCTGGCCGGCGAAAGAAGGAATCGTCTAGTGAAGATATATAAGGAAAATTTTAACGAGGAGCGATAGACCCTCGGCTGTCAGAGTCTGGGCCGAAAACCCCCTCCCTTCCCTTCCCTTTTCAACCCTCACCCCAGCTAGACACCAAGTTCTATAATTAGCATTTGACACACTTCCCCACTTTGTTACAACACAGTGTTCAGTTCTGAGAACTGAGAAGTGCGATGAAGTACAGTTGATGATATAATGATCGGAAACATGTGTGCTTTGTCCAGCTTTGTATAGCATCTGATTGTAGACTTGATCTGCTTGGGACAGCGTCACTGGTACAGTAACAATTGACTTTTTGTCATCATACAGGACAGTTCTTACTTACATATAATTAACGGGTTCAGTGCACGTCGATATTTTGTGTGTGGGTGTAGAAAGTACGAGTAAAGTACTGTACTGGAGACCAGGACCAGCGGTTTAATGCTTCTCACGTTCTGTTTGTTTTCTAGCTTAGACTCAAGTAGTGTGTTTCTTTTTCTGTGCGGATCAAGCGAGTTTCTATTAATCTCAATAACTTCCATCTTACATTATTCATAATATTGTTTCTTGACGCTACCGCATATTTTAGCTCTTTCACATTATTACAATGTTTACTGTGGTGTGTGTGTGTGTGAGAGTGATGGAGGGGGTGGGGATGGCGAAAGTAGGGGTATAGAATAAGGAGAGAGAGAGAGAGAGAGAGAGAGAGAGAGAGAGAGAGAGAGAGAGACAGCATGTGTGTGCGTGCGTGTGTGTGTGTGTGTGTGTGTGTGTGTGTGTGTGTGTGTGTGTGTGTGCGTGTGTGCGTGCGTGTGTGCGTGCGTGCGTGTGTGTGTGTGCGTGTGTGTGTGTGTGTGAGTGTGTGTTGTGAAGGAAGGGGGTGGGGGAGGGAAAAATAGTCGACGTGAATGACCGCCGGTCAGTTCTATAAACCACGAGCCGCCACTGCAAAGCTGTATCATACATATTGCTTTAGGATTATCTGTCACGACGGAAAGAGAAATACAAGACAAGTTCACTGCGTCCCAGCAGATGAACAGAAGTGATTTTTTTAAACAGACAACGTTTGTGGTTCCACTGTAAATCACATCACAGCTCAGCTTCGCATGTCATGGATCGTTCATTTGTAGAACCTGTAGCATGCTTCACTTTTCAAGGGCGTAGCAGACATATATGTCTGAGCTGCAACAGAGCAAAGCCAATATTACAGCACATTTTGAACCATCAGACACAAATAATTATATTGTTAGAAAGACGAGTTTGTATACTCTATAGTATGCTTATTGTCACATGCTTTTTCGTGTTTTTGACCCCCCTCCCCCCAAAGACCCCAACCAACCAACCTGCTAACCAATCAACCAACTAACCAAACAATCAAACCAACCACCAACAAACAAACAACAGACAGGCAAACAAACAAACTATAGCAAATCTGTTTGAATACTGAAATTATGCCCCACAACAATGAAGTTTCAAGCGTAGTCGAATGACCAGAATGCGTGTCCTCAACAAGTTAATATAAATATAGTAGTAGTTCCCCACGTTTACAAAATGTAACCCCACTAGGGCTTTTCTCTGTTTAACATCTGGCTCCTCCCCATGATTTAGTTTGCATGTGCCGACGTACGATTGCAGCTTTTGAAATAATGTTTCAAGAAACCTTGTCTGCTTTGAACCACCGGTTTCTGATGATGACGCTACAAATCCATGTTAAAACCACCATCTGATTGATTCATTTGTGTATTTATGTATTTGCGTATTTTTATTTATTTATTTATTTATTTATTCATTTATTTATTTGCCCCCAGGGTCGCAGACAGACCGGAACCACGACGCTTCCAGTCTGAACCAAGACATCACAAAATCACGTCACTTCCTCCTGCTGGCCAAAATGGCAGACTCGTGGCCCAGCAGAACGTGTCCAAGAACAACTACACGGCGTACCTGCCCACAGGTGTCAGTGACAACTACAATGGGAAACCATCACCTCGACAGCACTCCCTGCCAGCCAGAAAACCTGGAGGTATGTGCTTTGCAAAACGTCGTTTTACGTTGTAGAAGTTGCTTTTTTTTTATTGTTGTTGTTGTTGTTGTTGTGTGTGGTGGCCTATTCGTTCGAAAAGTTTGGAGCTCCGAAGAGCGTGCTCTTCGCCAGGGCCACCGTCTCTCTTGGGTAGTAGGTGAGGCAGTCCAACCTCCCTGAATCCTCCCCAAAGAGATGCCACCGCCGGACCTCCGTGGCGAGGCATCTCTGCAGCCAGCGTTCCAAATCTTGGGGCTCCGCGCTGAACAATGAACAGATTGGGTCGGATGTTTTGTCTATTCTATTTTGTAGGCCTGCAGCCCAGAGAAGTGACCGGTCCTGATTTATGCCAGTGACTGGTCACTGCAGGACTTAATTTGAGCCTCTCGTTTTAAGGAAATTGCCCTGTATATTTTCTTCGTCCACGTGTTGTTGTTGTTGTTGTTGTTGTTGTTGTTGTTGTTGTTGTTGTTGTTGTTGTTGTTCTTCTTCTTGTTTTTATTGTTGTTGTTGTTGCTATTATTGTTGCTGTTGTTTTAATTCCTCACTGCATCATACGACCCACATCTTCATCTTCCCTCTGAAACAGACATCTTCAATTAACATTCGTCCATTATTGATCTGCCTAGATGCTCTAATCTACTCCACTTTCCCGTTCTTCTCCCGTCACCCATCTCCTCAAGTTATTAGGAATGCCGTCCTGGCGATGCAGTTTTCCACTTTTTGTATTTACATTTCTTTGCCTGTGGAAGATCCTTCCCTTACTCGAAGCTAAAACATATTTGATCAAAAAGCAATCCATTTCATCAAAGAGTTCCGTCGATTTCGCCAACAGTCAAAATCGAATAATTATAGTCTAGAGGTTCAATGCATTTCGTTTTCATTCTGAACAGAACAAAAATTATCGCGAGGACAGTAGTAATTCACGGCAGCGGAGCATTGCTTCTTTTGCAGCGCTGCTGTTGGACTAGTTCTACTGATCTTAATTCCATTTTTATTCTGGTGTGCATATGTGTGTGTAATTGGGGGGGGGGGGGGGGGGGTGACGAAATAAAACAATTTCTTCTGGGGTTGGAATAGCCCCCTTCCCTCTGCAGATAAACCTCCCCCCCACACCCCTTCGCCCCCCCCCCCCCCCCAAACCAGTTCATCAAATTACAAACCTATAATTCTACGATCCTTTTTAGAGACTCCGTTGACCTCTGTTCAAGACTGCCGTGGCTACCATTAATTAGTCGTGAAGGGATTTTCGACAACATCACAAAACTATCTTCAAAGCCTAGTATAATGCCTTCGTTTACCAAAAAGATTTACATGTGCATATGTTTTGTCGCAGGGATCCCTCCGTGGAAATATTTGCCTGAAATGTTCTGTTCAAAACGAAACATTTAGGAACGTGCAAAAAGACTGTACTGATACCTCTAAGTGACTTTAATAAAACCCTAACTCTTTTGATTCTACATACTTTCTCCTTTGCATTCTCTCAAACTTTCACACCAATATTATTGACGTTGAAAAAATGGAGCACTTAACTCTTTCATTATATCGGGATTTCTTTTCCCTTTGATCTTTTCATATCGGTCGCAGACAGCGGGCGAGTCCGAAAAGTCAATTCAGCCCCTGGAAAAGAGAACAAAGACGAGGTGGCCAAAGTAGTGGCTGCTCTGGTGAGGTCAAGGATGGGAGAAGTGGAACCTGGACCTGGTGAGGAGAAAGAAATCGAGTTTGATTAAGAAAAATTGTATGATTATTTCGGTGCTGTAGCTTTTAGTCATCAGTTGTGGTAGTAAAGTTTGTGCTTAAGTTCGATGCTGTTGCTTATCAGTGAGATTGTTTTGGATACATGTAATTCATTGGCTGGCTGGTTGGATGGTAAGTATGATAAAATACTTTCTGTTGTCTTTACTTGACCGTGTCGTTTCTGCTGAAGTTTCATGCTGTTCTTTACCCGTCGTTTGCTTGGGCGACTGGCTGATGTTGGGATTTGATAAATGAAAGAGAACAGTATCAGAAACCTTCAGGGCGAAACTTTGAGCTTTTACAGTGTTACGAATATTAGCATTCTACAGTCTCCACAAAGTTTTTGCCTTTTTTAATGTTCCTGACGAAACCATAAGACGGTGAAACGTTGAACGAATAAATTGTTTTGTTTTTCTGCAGTCTGCACTGATGATGACGATGATGATGATGATAATGATAATAGCTATTATGGTTCTGGTGGCGTTGGTGGTGGTAGTGGTGGTGATGCCACCATCGTGTAGTGGTGATTGTAGCTGTAATAACGACATAGACATAGACAACAATACTAACAGACATCTGTAGTTCTCCTTCGTTCAACCACAACGGTGGTACCTCCTACAGTGGTTTCTTTTGTCAAGAGTATTTTATCCCAATACACTAAGAGAAACCAAAAAATTAATCCTCTTATTATTTCTTAAGAATTTAGTCTATTTTTTAATGCATGTTGTTGTGGTACTGAGTTTTAGAGCTTTTGTGTGTGTGTGTGTGTGTGTGTGTGTGTGTG
>NW_004797429.1:720463-724154 GCF_000002075.1 Aplysia californica | reverse complement strand
CTCTACAAGATCGGTCTAGCTATGACAGACACGAAAAAGACTCTAAAGTTGTGACGGACACTGCTAAAAGAAACAACGCACGGAGATCGGATAAAGACATCCTAGCCAAAGCAGAAAAACTAGAGAAGAGGTATACAAATAATCGTGATAAAAAGAAACCTTCAAACGGACGCCCTGGTGGAGAGGCAGCCCCAGGACCCCAGACTACACAACCTTCCAAAAACAAAAACAGTGATAAACCTGCAGTTACCTCTGAACATAACTCTCAGAATCATCAAGGGATTAGTGCTGATTCCCCAAACAAAACTTCTAAAGAAATAGACAAAGGGGGTACAAAGAAAGCTGAATCTCCACACAAACCTAGCAAGACTAATGGAAAAAATATGGGGGAGACTAATCAAAATAAAACTGAGGAAAATGCAAAGCCTTCCAGTCAAGTCTTTAGGGAAAAGGAGAGTGACAAGTCAGCTACGTTGAATGGCAAAAATGACGTAACTAATACAGTTTTAACCCCCGAAGATCAAGTAGGGGAATCAAAGGAAAAAGCAAAAGAACCAAAGATCAATGAGAAAGAATTAGTCTACACTGGGCATTATCGACAAGAGAAGGACAAGCAATACCATGATCTAAATCCTGTCATTGACAGAAAGCAGGACACGAAGGTAAAGGGTAGTAGCAATAACTTACGGAACAGTCAGAATGGCCTCTCCTCTATGTCAAATTCTCAAACAAGATTACCAGCTGGACAGGTGAAACCTCATGATTCACACCTAAATTTAAGTTCGAAGGACGAACCGAAAGACAAAGAAAAGGGAGTGCAGATGAAAGATTCTAACCTTGCAAGTGCCAAAAATAACGTGCGGTCAAATCCAACCAAAGAGCCAGAAAAAGATAACTCTCCACGAAAAACACAAAACAAACCCGCATCTGTTCAACTCTCAACGAAGGAACCGAAAAAGAACCAGGAGCCGAAAGAAGTTCCATCGCCTGCTCTCAAGAAAAATACAGGAGTTGCAGCAAGTTTGTCTCAAGGGGCACGTCCCCTAAACCAACAGTCTTCCTCAGAGAGAAAAGAAACTGGCACCGTTGCCCCTCGTAGTCAAGGCGTAAGCTTTACTCAGAGCGGCCAACCTCGCAAGGTGCCTGTCTCTTCTGACCCGAGAGCAAAAGGAAAAGCGGGAGACCAAAGTCGTGAGACAACTGCAGGTCGAGGAGGGAGGTCAAGCAAAGAGCGAGGGGGACCTCAGAAGAAACCACACGGAAATGCCGCCCTTGCGTCCGCCCTGTTCGACGTCAAAACAGGCCCATCTTGGGATCCTAAGTCGAAAATACCCAAAATGGAAGGCATTGACACTGTGGTCATACAAGGGAAAGATGGGAAAGGTACATGTGTGCTTCATTCCTACTCCGATCTGTTGCTGTTTTCATGTATATAACATTTGTTTCATGATGTCATAGAATCCCTCCCTCCCTATGCGAGGGTTGCATCCTGACAGGGATATTTTTTGTGATGAAATCTTTACTGAATTATTTGCAACAAGAACACATGGGATCATACATTTAATCCTGATTTGACATGTTTATGCGTGTACTATGATGGTTGATTTGAGGAGTAGAAGGATTAAGCACCGGGAGGGAGGGAGGGGGGGGGTAGGAAAATGGTGAAAAGGAAGGAGGGGTGGGCCACGTTTTTTTCTTCCGTAAGCATAGATGTACGTACAGCATACGTATACCTATGACGATACCTATGGCGTTTAATATGTAGACGAATGTATTTCTGACTGTCTGCGATTGTTTTCTGTTGAGCTGTTTATCCATTTTACGAAACGATATTGTTATTCCTCAGCTGCTATGGATACAGAAAAAAATATGGATAAGTTGTAACAGTACCTTGCCTTTTTGTATGAGCATTTTTTATTGTCTGAAAGAATGTTGCTGTCAAAATGTGCGCTCATGATGAATTTGTATGGTGTTAGTATGAATGCGTTTTTAATCTCCTATGTACGCCTTGGGCCCATGTTGTGGGGAAAGGCGGGATACAAATGCTCTTATTATTATTATTATTATTATTATTATTATTAACACAAGTTTTTTCTGACTTCCCTTTCACAGAGACAGCCCATCGGCTCACAGATCCCATCCAGACCAAAATTCACCTCGTGTTGGCAGCAAGATTGACCCCGATACCTACTGGGACACTGCCACCCGGCACCGTCCTAACCAACCATACATTTCAAACCGGCCTAAGACGTGGCGATCTCGTCCTAGACAGAAAACGACAAGAATAAAAAAGCAGCGACACGCCGTTTCCCTCCCCACACACCCCTCAGAAACGTCAGGTACGTCGAGCATGAATGAGGACAAGCTTCCATCAGACGACGAAGTCGATGATGACATATCGCCTGAAATGAACGCGTCAAACGATGGGGAATTCTCGCCAAGAACTTCCGTAGACAGAAAAATCAGTCCCGCTGCTAAAGGGAGCAAAAAACAGCCATGGAACAACAATGTAAATATCGTGCAAAACTCCAAACCTGAGCCGAAAGTGAATTCTCGTCGCTATATCGAGGGCTTGACGTTCAAACCTACTCTGACGTCAAAAGACGATGTATATAACGCTTATATTGGACAAGAAGAATTGGGTGATGGTAATGACTCAGGAATGTCGGGTAGTGAAGAGGAGGAATACATGTCTCCAGCAGAGGACAGCAATTTCTCACGATCTTTAGAGAACTCTCCTCAACGAGGCGAGAAAGGAGAGAGAGTTCTCAACAAGCGAGAAGCGATAAAATATATCAAAATGACAGGCGTGTATGGAAGTGACGCATACAAAAATCAGCGAAAAGAATGGTTCCTTCAAAAATTAGCAAAAGCGCAAGAGGATAAAGCAAAAGACGCAGAGGAACGAAAGAAAATGGAACGTCGAAAACGAGAGGAGAACAAGGAAAGACAGCAACGTCAGCTGAAAGAAGTGAGGCAAAGGTTCAGACAGGAGCAAGTTCACAGGTTCCGCACTCAGTATGTGACGTCTCGGGTACTCGAGCACGAGCACGCCAACAGATATCAGTACGGTTTACCTGAGGATTATGAAGATGGCTTTAGAAAAGAAAGCAATCAATCTGAGTTCGATCAGAGCAAAGGGGGTAAAGAAGAAACGTCTTCCAAATCGAAATCTACCGATAAGAGCAAAAGTCCAGGCCCCAAATTCCAATCTAAAGGTGCAAAACCCGGGGCGGCCAAATCAGTAAATAGGGGGCGCGGCGGTCCTGATCAAAACCATGACCCACAAAAACAGAAGGCTGAGGAAGACAGAGAGAAAATTGTTAAGAACCAACAATCATGGTACGCAGATATGGCGTCATCGCAACCTAACACGGGTGACACTGAGAATTCTGAAGCCATAGAAGAAACCGAAAATTCCAGAGTTCAGGATGACGGTTTGCAGAAGGAAATCAACGAAGAAAGAACAGATCCTCTGCAAGATCGATCTAGCTATGACAAACACGAAAAAGACTCTAAAGTTGTGACGGACACTGCTAAAAGAAACAACGCACGGAGATCGGATAAAGACATCCTAGCCAAAGCAGAAAAACTAGAGAAGAGATATACAAATAATCGTGATAAAAAGAAACCTTCAAACGGACGCCCTGGTGGAGAGGCAGCCCCAGGACCCCAGACTACACAACCTTCC
>NW_004797429.1:683235-718308 GCF_000002075.1 Aplysia californica | reverse complement strand
ATTGCATCAATAGAAAACCTAGAAATTTGTCCCCAGCGTCGATTTTTGGCCAATATCTGCATTTGTGGATGGTGAGAAGTAACTCATTTTGTCAGCACGCCTCACAAATGTCTCACCTTCATATATATCGAACGGTAGCCAAAATATGTCTGACGAATTTTAAAAGTGACCTTTTGAAAATGTAATTTATAGAGACAATTCTTGAATTGCACCAAATGTGAAGCTCACAAAATAACAAACTTTACTTTAAACGTCACCATTCAGTGTCAGATCTGTAACAGGCATCGATGATCATGGTTTGCCACTCATTTCTCTGCTTAAAAAAGAAAAACTATAATCATATATTGTCTTGGTCTTTCCCCGTCACCTATCTGTTCAAGTTCTGTAAGTAGCGTAAGTTGTTCCTGTGCTGCTCTGCCTCGCTTTCCCTCTATTTTTCCAGTATTCAAAGCCCTTAATGGTCACTTTTAAGCACAAAGGGGTTATCCCGAAAAATGCTGTTCTGGGAAATTCAAAGGTAAAGTTTTTGGACCCTTCCTCAGTTTCTTAAAAGACAAGGAGAGCTTTCTCTACAACTAAACAGATATACACACAAATGAAATCTGACTTCTCCTGTCGGTAGGGCAATGCCCGATTTTGGTGTAGGTCAAGATTTCCGGAAATCCCCGAAATCTAGGTTAGCCCGCTTTGTCCTTAAAAGCGACCAATTATGTCTATTCAAGGTCACAGAAACTCTTCCTATTCCTAACTGTTTTTATCAGTCAGCGGCCCACACAGGCTTCTGTGAGTACTGCCTCATTTGATATCTTTTCAGTCCATGAAATTGTCGAGCCTCTCAAAAAATTACGTTACGATTGCTTCTAGTGTACATGTATTTTCATTATGTTTGATAAGTGTCATTCAAATAACCTCTCCCCTCCTTTTCCTTAAAACATCTCTTTCCACTCATCCCCTTCCCTTTTAAAAGCCAGGTATTTATGTTTGTACGTTTTTCATTCCTTTACGTTGTTTTTCCTTTGTACTTCATTCAACAGATACTCACCTCTCGCCTACCCGCCCTGTTCCACCCCTCTCTACACGCCCCCCCCCCCTCTTTCTCTCTCTCCCTCTCTCTCTCTCTCTCTCTCTCTCTCTCTCTCTCTCTCTCTCTCTCTCTATCTGTCTCTCTTTTCCTCCCTCTCTTTCTCTCTCTCTCTCTCTCTCTCTCTCTCTCTCTCTCTCTCTCTCTCTCTCTCTCTCTCTCTCTCAACGAAAATACAATGTGTTTCCCCTATTATTCTTCGTTCTTCGATCTCCAAGGGAAACAATTCGTGGAATTATGGTCGAGAGCGATGGAAAAACTCAAACATTTTTCCTTCCACAGATACGGGAACAAACAGGGGCACCTCCAGACAGCGAAATAGCCGTATGGCGTCTCCTGATCTGACTCTCGGTTCAGACTTTGAGGTGGACGACGAAGATGAAACGGAAGACGACATCTTTGAACGGTTGAGAAAGAAATACAACATTAAAATCGACAGTGACGAAGAAGACATCTAATCACCCCCAAGCTGTCAACATTTCATGGAGTTATACAAATAAATGTATACATATATTTTTATTGTTTTTTACATTTCATCATGCCTGTTTCTTTGTTACATGCTACCCCCCCCCCCCCCACACACACACACACCCACCCACCTTTCCCACACACAAAGTGACCTCACGTTTGGTCACGTTTAAGGACAAGCGGGCTAACTCAGATTTTGGGGGTTTCCAGAAATCTTGACCTACATGAAACTCAAAGTGGGCATTGGCCTACCAATAGGAACAGTCTGGTGTCATTGGTGTGTGCATTTGTTTTTGTAATTGTAGAGAAAACTCTCCTTGTCTTTTAAAGAACCTGAACAAGGGTCCAAAACTTTACCTTTGATTTTCTCAAAACAACATTTTTCGAGATAGCCCCTTTGTGCTTAAAAGCTACCGTTTATGTTCTGGCATTATAGATCTAGATAGTCTTATACATCAATCTGCGTCTGTGGTGTATCGGGCTGGCTCTTCGCCGTAGCTCAAAGAGCACATAAGTTCAATGCCCGCTGTTGGGAAGATTTTGCTGGAGCATAATATCTCTTTCATCCATGGTTGGCCCGGTCAAGCAGAGTCGATAAAGCCCGCCCCCTAAATGATCTAACTTGTGACAATTCGGGCATACTATAATATGTACAATTATCTTGATGTCGATTCATTCAGGAAACTCACAATATTTTCATCCATAGTGACAAGGATGAGAAATGATGCACTCACAAACAACAAACAAAACGTTTGTTCAAGTATTCAATGCAAATAGTATGGGTGACCTTCTTTATAGTTTAACAGGTGCTAAGTTTAAGAAATTCTTCTATATTATTCACTTGTTTTATCCTGTCCCACGTCCGCCATTATGCCTTCGAATACATTTAATGTGTTATCACAATTTGCACTCATACAGAAAATACTGTGTAAAAATGACAATATTGACAAAATTTGACAATATGCCTTCTCACAATAATGTCTTTTACTGCATCAACTGTCTATCCTTATAATAGACATGTCATTTTTGTCTGTACTCACTAAGTGCGCGTGCGATTCAGAGTGTAGTTGAGGAAGTGAGCGAGCGAGAAAAAGAATGGATTTATACACTGGGCATGGTTGAATTCAAACACGTGTGGTGTAGCAGGAAAAAAAGATAATATTTGCAATGAATCATGCAGAATTTGTTGACTTTTACACTTCCAATGTTGATATGCTGTTGAAAGATTAGATTTATCATACCTGCTCGGAGAGAACGCCGGTGGACAGCAGACAGGCTATGTGTAACACAGTGACTCGTCTAAAGCGCCTGTTTGGTTTTTTTGTGTATCACATCCCATGGGAGGCTCACAATACTTCACAAAGATTTCATTGTCAGGGCGACACATTTCTATTAACCATCAACGCCCCCTACACCTCCCTTTCCCTTGTCTTTTTTCCTTCGGCTTACAAAGGTGTAGCCTTCTAGGTGCAAATCGTTTAAGTTCTCGTATTCCGTCTCTGTCAGCTTCCAAGTGCCCGTTTGCCATGAGATGGCGGGAGGATAAGAGGGCGTAACACCTTGTTGAGGATAGAACTTCCAGACTGGTGAAGCCAAGAGTCCAAACTTGCAGCACTTTTGTGCAGATTCCAACGTCTTACCGTTGGATCTGAAGAGCATTGAAAATACACAAGTCTTGAGGAGAGTCAGGCGGGAATGAAAGCCTCGACATTAATCTATACTTATTATATTTGTGAAAGTTCGTCACTTTGGCCGCCTAAAACTCCCGAACCACTTAACTCTCGAATTTGACAAAATTAATGGTGGTCCAAAATCATTTAAAGGGTGCACTGTTTCACTGAGGAGACTGATGTCACTGCAGTTTAATTTTCAGTTTTTCATTAGTTTCGTTAAGATCTAATCTTAGAAAAGTCCGTCTTCTAAGACGCCATTGTAGCAAGTGAGGTTTCCGTTCACTAGCCGTGTGCACTGGCTCCACACCTTTGAAATTCTGGAGTGTACAACCTCGAAATGGAATAGAGAATCAATCTATACATCTAATATATATTTGGCAATTTGGAAACACATATGCCACTTTTCTCTCAAGATTTATTGCTCCATCCCAGTAGAGTGTAAATATAATAGGCCAATGACTTTCAGTTGTTGTTAATGCACCGATCATTGCTTTCATCGAAAGGGGGCCCAGCTAGTTGTATAATAAAATATGTCTTTGCAAACAGTGCTTTCCCAACACATAAAGAGCTCACACACAAAGATAATGTGATCATGAATATAGAGTTTCAAACACCAAGGAGAACTCACCCAGGATCATGAAAAGCTGGTTATCATAATTTCGTTGACTTGTGTTGCACGTAAAATGGAATTATGATACAAACTTTTCACAGCTAGTATTTTGAGCACTTATGGCACCAACATTCGCTTAATAATGGCATTCTTCTTTTGGGCTAACACGTGAACAGTTAGTAGCTATAAGCAACGAAAAATTATAATTACATCTATTCATAAATCTTCATTTCTACTGATGATAGCTACCATAAGACAGCGTCCATGAAGTGAAATAGAAAGGGGAGAAAAAAAACACACAGAAAGGCTCAGACCCTTTTATGTCCATATAACAACACACAAATGTGTCTATTACTCTATAATAATATTGTATCCTACAGTAGGGTTTTAAGCAACAGACTTAATAGTTGCGAACCATTCACATCGTCAAAATACACTCTTGTTTATGCATGAGCGGGGATTTTTATACCCCCCCCCCCTTCCCATGCTATTTAAGGCATGTACAGCTGTCTCGAATTCGAACCCGTCTCTTTCATATCATGTTGCTACTGGTATTGTTCTGATTCCATGCGTATCCTTGTAGAATAAACAAAGACTAGTACAGTACCACAGTCTGTTTCCTTAACTGTTTTATTGTCTTTTTAATTATTATTAGGCTTTGGTGGTTTTGTTCGTTTGTTTGTTTGTTTGATTTTCCTCACCAATACAAACAAAGTCATTAACCCTTCATTGCTAGGGGGGTGTTCGTTAAGTAATGGATTGTGAATGGTTATGATTTTCCATATGTCCTCTAATTTTCTTTCACCGCTCTCTTTTATCTCTATTATATTCATCCTCTCTCTCTCTCTCTCTCTCTCTCTCTCTCTCTCTCTCTCTCTCTCTCTCTCTATCTCTCTATCTCTCTATCTATCTATCTATCTATGTCTCTCTATCTATCTATCTATTTATCTATCTATCTATCTATCTATCTATGTCTCTCTGTGTGCCTTTCTGTCTGTCTCTATATTGCATTTCCATGTCCTCAAGATGATGTCTGGGTTTACTGACTTCAAGAAAATGACTTTTTTAAAGCAAGTTTTTTTACATCACCATCGACACTAGATACTTTAGCCGGCGGGTTTCAGACCCTGTCTGTCAGGGCCAACCCGGGTTGACAGGGATACATCCCCAGCAAAAATATCGAGATAATCGAAGAAAATTTTATCCCTACACAGGAATTTTAACTCGAGCCTCCTGGACCTGCGTGAGACAGAGAAGCGCCAAAACCGCTAGACCAGAGACGCCGGTGAAATGCCTCTCTGTATTGGAAAGTCAATTTATTTCCCTTTTGTAGAACTTCCCAGATACCAACGCTCGCTAACGATTATTGACTCGTGCATGATTTGTCGACCTCCAACAAATCAATAGTATTGACGGTTTTGCCCTAGAGATCGAGCAAGCGGCTCCTCGACCTGTGAACATCAGAGAAACTCTGTTTGTTCCACCCGCATATTATGGATTGCTCAAAGGTCATTCCCCCTTCTGGATAACCTCAAACTCAAATGTTATAGTTTCATGAGCGTCGACAATCTGTTCAAATGTAATTCCAGAGAGCAAAATTTTTCAGGAGAGAGAGAAATAGATGTCATCTTTCTAAAGCAATTGTATCAGCATTAAGCAGCCTATTTTTTATTTTTTTTAAATTCGTTTTTCAACGTTTAGAATTGGAATTTCGATAAAAACATTTCTTGAGTAACTGCAACCGATACTACAGATTAGGAAAAGGTAATTTTGAAAAAATGTTGACTTAGCATATCGGAACAGCTGCTCGACGACATGCTGGTCAAACACGGTCTTCTTAAAACACCTCTTTGCCAAAGGAATCTTTGACTGATTAATGATAAATTAATGTTTCACACACCCCTTCGACACATTAAGAGGATTTAGTAGGAAGGCTGTTTGGACAACCAACCACTGCTGGATGAGATATAGTGTTCCAGTTGAAAGCAACGGTACATGATAAGGCAGAGATAGGCGCCCTCACAGGGGAATAAAGCTTACATCTCCCATGTGTAAAGGGGGAGAAGTTAATCATTATACCATACATTGGTTAGTAAGCTTTGTTAGGGTTTTTTTTCTAGAGATTCTCTTAGATCTAAAGGGGGGGAAATGTTGTAAAAAGTCAGAAAAAAACAAAGCGATAATACAGAAGAAGAACCCTGAAGCAAGCGTCTTCGTTACCTGCTACAATAGCTTTTTAAAAAGTCACAAAGAGCGTTGCTACTATAATGTGACCATCGAGTCTTCTTGGACAGATTTTTTTTTAACACTGGAGGCCAAGTTGGGGTGGACGGGGGCAGAGGGAGAAGCACTCTAAAGAAGAGCGACAGACGATGAAGAACAAGGTTCTTGTACATGTCGGCTGCCTCCCTCCCCTGGAATTCTACCCAATGAACCATACACCACTAGCACATTGCATTACTGCGATAATGACTTTACACACTTATAAAGACTAGGGCTTAGAGACAGAGGTATGTGAGGCGTGACGAGTTTGAGAAGCCAAGTATTAGCAAGAACTGGTGAAACGTATCTTATACCTGTTGCGTTTTGGACGAGAGAACTGACCACTTCAACGATTCTGGACACTATATTTTGTACAAGATTGGGCTGAGACTGAAATTTAGATAAGCCCTAGTTCGAAGAAAATGAAGGCAGTGTCATTTTCGAGAAATGAGGAATACGGTGAATAAAAGGAGCAAGGAAAGAGATGGAGAAGGGTAGAAGAGTATAATTGTGCGGGTAGAGGGAGGTAATCCCGAATTAATACATTCAGCAATAGTTAGATAACATTGATAACGCATACCCTACCACATAAAAATGCTCATCTATTTTCAGTATCTTGTTTCTTTTTTTATCTCCAGGCCTTTGGGATTTTCCTCAAAGTAACCATGAGCCCAGATATAGTATGTAGGCTCCAAAACGTGAAAAACTAGGACAAATGAAAGCATTTTAAGCTGGCAGTAAGAAATGAGCATTCATCAAACGTTTTCTCTACAGCACAGTTAGCAGGGCATGGACAAATTGAACAAAGCACATGGGTGGACGGAATGTTTTGCATGTGCACATGCCTTATAGTGTCTTATCTAGTCAAAAAAGAAACAGAATGGTTGGATCATGTCTCATAATTTGAAACTTTAGTGTTTATTTGTACCACGACTACTGACAGATTGCAAGTAATGCTTCGAAATATTTTTTCATTGACATAGAATTAGATCATTTAGGAGGCAAAGTGCTTCCAACTATGCCTACTACAACCAATCTCAAATGTGTAAGAAAATATGTACATGTTTTTAAAAAGAGATACATGACCAATGTATTTGATAAGGTTGAGATTTCTTCTCAACAAGAAGAAAGTTGAGCTCGCTTTTTGCGTTGAAGGCATGCAGGGTTTCTTGCTACATTGTAAGTACCGGTGTATGTACTGTAAGTTTGCTTAAGATTCTTGGGAAACCAATCATTTATAACGAAATCACAAAACAAACACGGGTTTAAAATACAACTTCCTCCTTTAGTTTATTGTTAGAGCACATCTCTGAGCATCACGGCAAACGGGCGTACTTGGCGAATTGGGAATTTTTTCTCAGGACACACTGACAGCCAATATTGAGGTCATAGGTCGACTGGTGCCACTTGTCTGTAATGAACTCTGTGCCTTTACTTTTGACTTTCATGCACTTGTTGGGTTCTCTCCTCAAGATTGGAATGTGGAAATGTTGTTGTTCACACTCGCCTCCGTCTGGAATGAAAGAAAGAGAAAATTTTAAAATCCGTCAAGGTCGTAGAATGTTACGAAACATAACTACAGTATAAATTAATGATGCTGGACGTAAATATTTAACGGTAACTTGCAGAAGATAAAAAATACACCCTGGTTTTATGGCGTGTCAATATGATTATACCTGCTGGGCATAAAAAGCACGACAGATTTAATTAGCACTGAAGCATTGCCCGCGCGCGTGTGTGTGTGTGTGTGTGTGAGGGGGGGGGGGTGTTTGTGTGTGTGTGGGGGGGTTGTTTGTGTGTGTGTGTGTGTGTGTGTGTGTGTGTGTGTGTGTGTGTGTGTGTGTGTGTGTGTGTTTGTGTGTTTGTGTGTTGCGTTCTTTGTAGTCACTTGGTTGTCGTGTATGTGAGTAGACATGATAACAGCTACATTTCAAAATGTTGAAGCTGATAATAATAATAATAATAATAGTGATAATAATATTATTTAAAAAATAATAATAGTGGGTAGCGTTTGTGTAGCGCATGTTCCCGCTCTGGCCGCTTTTAATGTATATGTGAAGCATCATGGTGAAACCAAGCGCTTGTAATATATTTAATGACAAAATCGACGGAAAAGGACTTTTTTAAAAACTAGTTTGGAAATTTTTATCAAATTTGTGTTTTTCGGCTCAGACCCTTTTATGTCCGTATAACAACACACAAATGAATTTTACTGAAAAACGTTAATCAAAGGTGTAAAATATGAACATTTTCAATTTTTAAGGATCCTCAAGCTGTTAAAGTTACAAAACTTTGGCGGTCATTTTCTAGCTAATTTTACCTCTAAAACCAGGCAAACCCACCTTCAATCGCAAATATCTCGAGATCTATTCAAGACTGACGCGTATTTTTTTCCATCGAAAATAAGGCAAATAAACAAGTTTCAGATATCAATAACTCCACGTGCCCAAAAATTGACGAGCGCCTGATTCCATCCCGTCACATATTCTCTAGCAGACCATACAACACCCAGAAACATTCTCAGCTGATTGCCGTGGTGCCGATATGCATCTCTTTACACAAACAAGCAGACTGATGCAAAAGTTACAGTCCAATCTTCGTTGTTTTGGAAGTGATGAACAATGTGAAACGAACAGCCCCACTGGCTCTGGGGCTCTCGTGGACAAAGGTCCTGGGTTCGAATCCGGGTAGCGGACCGAAACATTTTCTTCTCTAAGATTGTCTCCTTTCACCTTCTTCCCTACTACTCTCTAGCAATGTTCTTTCGTCTGCTTACGTCTTCTCTTTCTACCCCCACCCCTCACCTCCTTTGCCCCCCTCCTCTGGGGCTCTGACTCTTTCTGCAGCTTTTCTACAGCTACTTCGTGTCTCCTTCTTACTGCTGTCTTTCAGCCACACCCCTGATCTTCTGATAGGAAAGATCTACACCTAGCCTTCTCGGACAAGGGCGAAAAAACTCGGAGGGCCCGTGTGCAGGTTGCACGCGTTAAAGATCCCTTGGTGGTCTAAAATCGATAAGAGTAGGCTTCGGTCGCCACCCGGCCAAAATTCAAAATTTCCTACAACTGAAATAGTTTAATGTGTCCCGCGCGCTCATATTATGACCTTAAGCAGTTGCGAGCGCCGTAAAACACCAAAAGAACCTAACCCCCCCCCCACACACACAAAAAACACAAAAATCCCCACTGTCTCTACTCACGGGAATTGTTCTCGCTGAGGCAGCCTCCCTGGTTAGCTGGTATAGAGCTGGTGCCTGGGTGGCAGATCCTCTCTGTGAGAAAGCGCGGGAAGTAGGTGCTGTCCAAGATGGTAGTGTGCTCGCACTCGGAGCACAGGCTCACGTAGTTCGTACCCGGGATATCTTGGCCTTGAGTGATGCACGCGTCTGAACGAAGGGCAAATCCTAAAAATAAGGGAGGGAAAAACGCACTTGTCAGAGTACAGATGGATCCGATTTAATGAAACTTTTACGGCACATGTAACACAAATAGGTCATATAATTGCCGAAGATTAGTGGTATCACTAGAGAGTAACATTTTTTTTATAAAAGAAGGAAGAGAGAGAAGGACAATAGATCTAGATGTTTCATAGGAAAGAAGGAGCAAATAACACCAGAACACTCGCCAACCACCCACACGTATGAGTCAATAAGTCTATAATGATCACTTCGGTGAAAAGGGTGCCCCATACATAGTGCTGTAAGAAAACAAATATTTACCTATTCCCCGTGATTTCACGGGCTGTGATAATAAATTGTCACCTTGACATCATCATCTCACTGACTGACCAATACCAGACGAGGTATCTAATCAAGGCATTCATCATCATCATCCAGTGCCAGATCTGCGACAGACATCGGTGATCATGGTTCTCCATTTATTCCTTTGCTCGGAAGCTCTAAAAAAAAAAAGCTACGTTTCCATGATCTTTCCCTGTTACCCATTTGCTTAAGTTCCCCAAGTAGATTTTCTGGGCCCATCCCTGCCTAATCATGGCATTAAAAAGGAGAAAAATCATTGCATGTGAATTGAAATGCCTCAGAAAATTAATTAACGTCGGTAGGAAAGACTGCACAAGGAACGTAACTGTCCGAAGTTGAACAGGGATGAATCCAGTCATGGACTATACCGAACAAAGTTAAACAAATCAAGTGGTTCGTACTCTGATGAGAGTGCCTCAGTTCAACCAGCTGCACTATAAATATAACTCAAGAGAGTCGGCATACAAGGGTAGAGGCAGACAATGTAAATCTTGGCTGAAAGGCGTTAATGGGGTCATCAAACAAACAAACAAACAAACAAACAAAAACAAAATAACTAAACAAACAAACAATCATATCTACGTATCTAGCCTCATAATTGAAAATTGAACCTCCCTTGGATTTCTAACAATACAAGAGGGAGTATTAAATAAAGTAAAGTAAAGTAAAAATAAAGTAAAAGTAAAGTAAAGTTTAGTAAAGTAAAGTTAAGTAAAAGTAAGAGTAAAGTAAAGTAAGTAAAGTAAAGTAAAGTAAAGTTAAGTAAAAGTAAGAGTAAAGTAAAGTAAAATAAAATAAAGTAAGTAAAGTAAAGTAAAGTAAAGTAAAAGTAAGAGTAAAGTAAAGTAAGTAAAGTAAAGTAAAGTAAGTAAAGTAAAGTAAAGTAAAGTAAAGTAAAGTAAAGTAAAGTAAAGTGATCGTTTACACCCAACTAAATAGTAAACGACTGCTGTTCATTCCAAATGGGGGGACTTGGGGCAGGCCCCGGGGGGGGGGGGGAAATGGGGGGACTTGGGGCAGGCTTCGGGGGGGGGGGGGGGGGCAAAGAAAACTGACAATTGGCAAAGGTTAACGATGTGCGTGTAAATGGGACAATCCATTCTGGGAATGGAGTGTGGGGGGGGGGGGGGGGGGGGGTCTCTTCGCGACTGACAACCAATATACTTTGCACTCAGCATAATATTTATTTTTGAATTTTACAAAGTCACGCTGAGCTTAAATTTCCCCAAGAATGACCCAACAAAGCAGCAGTGTGATAATGTCATGTTTGCGATAAAAGGATCGCCAACAGTGGGGCATGCTAGAATTCCAGTCAAAGGAGCAGTATAATTATTATTATGTTGTTCTCCATTCACGCATACAGCTAGAAATAGAACAGTGACTAAAATATATAACTTTACAAGGGAAAACAAAACAAACACTCAAACGAAAATAGGCATAGCTATTAATTTTATAGGCTAACAAGGGACAATTCGAGAATAAATACGGAAATGACGATATGGCGATACGGCGACTGTGGTGTAGTAATTACGTGCTTCGTCGTTGCACACAGACGATATGAGTTTGATTCCCCCGTGGTAAAAGTCTTTATCGAGTATCTCTGTAATCTTTCTGCGGCGTGGTATACCTTTCAGCATCGGTCAGGCCTCTTAAATAATCTAAATTGGGTCCATGGGGACGTAAAATTCATTGAAATGTCAGCTGAAGTCGTTTCTGTTTTTAAATTATCAAGATGAATATTTGGAGTAATTTTCTTTTAGTCTGAACACAACGTTTTATGTTACTGTTGTACGTTGTACTGTATTGTAAAGCGCTCGATCAGAGCCTGTGCACTTTAATCGGGGTTGATATGATTAAAACGCGCACTTTGGATTTTAAAAAATTGATGCAACGTTTCCAGGCACGGGATAAAATCACTTTTCTAGAAATAACAAGGAAAAGGCTTTAAAATATTTCTTATGTGTGCAGGTTGACAGGGATTTCCATTACTTCTAAACTTCAGCAATATTTTCTACCAAAGAGGACAAGGAGACAGCTTCAACAGTAATGAACTTTATAACCATTTGAAAAGAACTATTTTACAAAGATGATATTAATTAAAAATCATCCATTACGAGCGCTTGCACTCTGTACAATTCGGAGAAATATGAGCCATATTAGGCCTAGCATTGCCCTGATTTGGGGAAAGTATTTTCAAACGTGCAAAGGTTAAACATTCTCGACAGTTAATATTTATATCTCATAAAATTTATGACTTGAGCATGTTGCTTAAAATCTTCCTACACATAACACCTTTAAAGAGGGATATAGTCTATACAGTTTTTAAAAACAGAAGTGATTAATATAATTTACTCTGTGCTTCAACTTTTTTCTTCAGCTCTAGTTATTTCCCTTCCTAAACTTAGCCTTCTCCAGTACTCGCTCTCTCTCTCTCTCTCTCTCTCTCTCTCTCTCTCTCTCTCTCTCTCTCTCTCTCTCTCTCTCTCTCTCTCATTCTCTCTCTCTTTTACACACATACACACACACACACAAACACACACACACACACACACACACACACACAAACATAAACATGCGCTTACTCTCTCCCACTCGGTCCCTTGGACCAGAATTAGCTTATTACAAGTGGGCATGCAAGGTCTTTTCTACTACGGTAACTCGATTCTCAATCACATATCAATCAATTCATTCCTAATTCCAGCTGTACATTTCGGCAAATAAAAGAACTGTGATTCCTTGATCCTCATTAAGTTAATAGTACTTCTATTTTGAAAACTATTTTAAAAATTGTAATGAGATCGGTGTTGCTGCTAAACGAGATTCATAGGCATTATTCTTTAAGCCATATTAAAGTTGTGAGAAAAGAGATCATCGTATGGAATTATTTTCCAGTTGAATTCATTTAATTCTGTCTGGGCCAGCTCAATGTTCCTTCAAGAAGAGGCACAGGCAACCATTTTGGCAAAATAAAACCGATTAGACTCTCGACCTCGAAAGGCAAATGCATTTGACTTAAAGGTCGCTTCGAATCAGTATTTATCTTTGTCAAGATAACAACACATAACTGATAACAACAAATAAACTGATAACAGCAAAATAACGACAAATATCAACACAAACGTCCTAATTTGTGCTTTTACTTGGCTTTTGAGGTAGTCTACTTACATTGGTATTTATCTTTGTCAAGATAACAACAAATAACAAATGATAACAACAAATAACAACGGAAAACAACGGAAAACAACAAACAACAACTGGTAACAGCAAAATAACGAAAAATTGAATATCAACACAAACGTCCTAATTTAATTGGGTTTTTTTTCGATAAATTGTTACTTTCGATTTTACTTTCGATTTTACTTTCGATTTTACTTTCGATTTTACTTTCGATTTTACTTTCGATTTTACTTTCGATTTTACTTTCGATTTTAGGATAAACCAAAAAAGGGAAGCAACTCCGCCGTCATCGCTAAAGAGATCTAGTCCACTTCCAGTAGATAAATCTAGTTGCTCGGAGTTGTGCACATAAAGTAGGGGCCTGGTTGACCACATCAATATTGATTTTTTAGGATGGAATCAAAGTATTTTTGTATTATCAGTTGTTATTTGTTGTTATCAGTTGTTAGTTAGGTTTTTTTATCAGTTGTTATTTGTTGTTATCTCGACAAAAATAAATACCCCTTCGAATTAAAACAAATTCGGTCGAATTATGCCAAATAATTGCTTTTACCCCAGTCACGAAGGAAAATCTGGCCGGCCCTGACTGAATCAAAAATGAATTCGATAAGCAATGTGCAGTGGAAATAATTCTTTCTCGAGATGTGATATTCCTACGAACTGAGTGTCCATAATGCGCCCGCTCTACCGGGTCCCTTTCTGTATTTTGAAATAAAAGCGAAAAAGATATCACAGTTCTCGCAGGCTATGTTTTAATTCGCTTTTCAACACTATTAAGTTTTGGGGATCTCCTGAATAGTACGTCTGACTCTGATAAGAACTAGCTATGCAAGTGGAAAGCCTTGTAAATGCTTCAAATCAATGCGAGTTAAACCAATAATTGAGTTAATCGTCCTCATCCATGTAATGACACATCTTTTTTTTTGGTTTTTGTAAAGTGTTTTACGGCGCTCGCAACTGCATAGGTCATATGAGCGCGCGGGACACACCTAATATTTTCAGTTGGTAGGAAATTTTTGAATATTGCCCGGGTGGCGGCCGAAGCCTACTCTTATCGATTTTAGACCACCAAGGTATCTTTAACGTGCGCAACTTGCACACGGGCCCTCCGAGATTTTTCGCCCTTGTCCGAGAAGGCTAGGTGTAGATCTTTCCTACCAGAAGATCAGGGGTGTGGTAGAAAGACAGCGGTAAGGGGGGGGGGGGCAAGGAGTAGCAGTAGAAAGGCTGCAGAAAGAGTTAGGAGCCTAGAAGAGGGGGCAAAGGAGGTGAAGGGATGGGGGCAGAAAGTGGAAATGAAAGCAGACAACAGAACATTGCTAGAGAGCAGGAAAGGAGGTGAAAGGAGACAATTTTAGAGAAGAAAATTTTTTCGGTCGCTACCCGGATTCGAACCCGGGACCTTTGAATGAGAGGCCAACACCTTAACCTCTATGCCACGAGAGCCCCCCATACATCTTCTTTGATAAAGCGAAGAGTTGTAAGACGTTCTAAGATAAGGACTCTGGTTTCAGTTTCGTAGTCCAAGTCGTGATGACTGGACAAACCAAACACTGAATGTCACGGTATTACATAAATGTCTATTACCTTTTAACTGCATGGTTTGAAACAGCACGACGTTCAACATCACGATATTCAGAAGCGAACAAAGGGTCGGTTTGTTGACAAGAACAATGTGCTGTCAAATACCCAAACTTCCATCCCACACAGGGGTCACGATAGCACAATATCGTCATGATCAACGGTTTTGGCCTAAGGTACGCCCGTTCTCTAAGAGTTACAGACTTTGTCCTGTTTCCCGCTCTCTAGGATAGATGGACGAAGAGAGACCTACATATTACTCGTAAAGCAGGTTGTTTGTAAAATAGGTTTTCGAATTATCTGTCTTATGCTTTTCATATTATTTTGATATGTAGAAAGAAGGAAACGTTATTCCTTTCCCTTATACAGTTATCGCTAATAACGGTAGAGAGGACTTTTTTTCTTAAATTAGCAGGCATTCAGAGTTCAGGTATTGTATATCATAAAGGGCTGAATGAAGTGGAGCAGCGGTCTTTAGGCTATTTTTTTTGGCTGAATCCTAGTCTATTTGAATTTTCCGTTGAAGACTACTGGAGTCCAGGGGCATTCAGTCCCTTTCGACTCTAAGGGAAAAAAACACTGCTGAGTTCAAGGACGCTAAGCCCTGTCTGGGGACGTTTGTTGAAGCCTCCGCTTAGTTTCTCAGTTAGCACTGGATTATTTGATTGACTTAAATTCACCTACATTTCTGTGTAGTATATCACCGAGGAACTGAACAGAATGTAATCAAATTATCCCTCGCCTACAATCAAAAGCTTACCTGCAACATCTTTCTTCACACGTCTTTCGAAGTGTTTCAAAGCACTGTAACTGTCAATTCCGAGGTCAGATGTTGCGTCCTCTGAAATATCCACGGCCGATAATACTCCAGACATCTTCTCAAGCTCTCTCCGCATCAGTATCAGCAGACGTCTGATGACATCGTAAGAACGATGGACGTTTGAACGTTTTAGTGTATCCTTTTTGCCAACATTCGGCATCGTCGGTTCTATCGCATTTTGTAAGTTGGGTTCTGCTGCCGACGACGAATCTCCCGAAACACTTTCAGGAATGTGATGAGACAACGAAGCTTGATGAGCGTTTACAGCTTTGTGGTCAGTGTTGAGAATGATTTGAATAATAATCGAGGACAGTTCCTTGAGTGAGTTTTGAACAGTGACCCGGCGCGAAACCTTGCCTGTTGAGGCTGAAGACGTCGTAGAGCTATGCGACGGTTTACTTCTGCTTCTGTCCTTTGACGAAGTCTTAGTGGTTGTCATTTGATTCTGAGAAGTCTCGTCGTGGGAGAACGGTGGTGAGATGTTCAAGTGTGGAGCTGGCGACGATGTCATGACAAGCTTTCGCTTTGAAGCTGATATTTCAGAATCTTTGAGTGTATCACGCTCAAAACTGTCAGTCGAGGCTCTCAAGTTGCTTACTAACTCTTCCAATAGAATAACAGCTTCTGGAAGGATATTTTGCAAAGTCACAACAGAGCTCTGAAAGCTGTTGTGCAGTTTGACTAGTTCTTTTATTTGAGACGCAGTCAGTCTAATGCTTTGCTGTAAGTCTTTGATTTGATCACACAGTGTTTTATTGCTGTAAGTGGAGTTTAATTTATGATGAAAATCAGTTTGTGTTTCTACCACTTCTTCTAGTCTGGCCAACAAGCCAGACAAACGCTTAGCCTCTGACATAAGGCTTTGGCAAACGATTGAAACTTTACTGTTAGTCTTCGACACTTTAACGTCCTCAGAAGTTTCACTATTGTTTTGAGAACAAAAACTATCTCCTGCAGATGAGTTTGAGACTGAATTTAGGAAGCGTAGAAAGGTGCGCCGGAGTGCAAGCCCAGCGCTCGAGGTTACATAGCTCTGTATGAGATCTCTCAACTTTGAGTATCGTGTCTGAAGCAGTACCAGCCGGCCCTTCAGGCGATCTGCCATCTCAGCTCTGGACTCTGGCGTCTGAAGAGAAATGTACGCTTTGTTTCAGTCTTGTGTCAAAATGAGTGTATTGAGCAGAAACTACGTAGATAACATTCATAATGATATTGGTTAGAACAAGAGAGGAGGGGTGTGAGTGGTGGTGAGGGTAT
Organism: Aplysia californica; assembly: GCF_000002075.1. Taxonomy (NCBI): domain Eukaryota; kingdom Metazoa; phylum Mollusca; class Gastropoda; order Aplysiida; family Aplysiidae; genus Aplysia; species Aplysia californica. The sequence continues at coordinate 701,619 of NW_004797429.1, read as the reverse complement.
GTAAGCTGGGCACACGAAACAAATGGCTCATTTTTTAATAGAGAAACAAACTACAACCAGAAATCTCAAAATAAATCAACTAATAGGGGTATAGGGGTGGGTAATAACCATACTAATAATGAGATGTGGTTCATAGAAGTGCTTTATATGCAAAGACTTGTACTGACGATAAAGTCGTTTACAGAACAGATTTGAATTATTTTACCTAGAAATGTTCTATTATATAAAAAGTGCTTTAGCTGGGCGACACTGACATTTTGTGTTCTCAAAATTATTTCCCTTTTCAGGCTTCAAGGTGCTGACCGGATAAAATCATAACTTCAAAATATCAATCCATCTCATTAGAACGAGCACCCCCCCCCCCATACACAAACACACACACACACACACACACACACACACACACACACACACACACACACACACACACACACACACACATACACACTCACACACACACTCACACACACTTACACACATACACACATACACACATACACACACAGCACACACAAAAGCGCACGCGCACACACACGCACACACACACAGACACACACACACACACACACACACACACACACACACACACACACACACACACATGCATACGTGCACACACATACACTCACAAATAATGTGCTATCACACATGAGATATGCACATGTTTACACTTACACACATGCACACTCAGGGAGACCGATGGAAGCTGGAGGCTGGGGGATGGTTTGGGGGGGGGGAGGTGAGATAAAGGGGCAAATCATGTCTCTGTTCATCAATCTAACAACATGAAGCAAGAGTCTTGATTGATTGATTGATTGGGTAGATGTTTTACGGCACTATCGACACAATTTTGGTCATTTAAGCGCCATCAGTTTTCACCGCTACAAAATCAGACGTGTTTTTAATAAAGAGTCTTTCGGAGCTCGCAACCGCAAACGATCACACTATTTCTGTTATGCTAAAAAGACGAACAAACATTCATACAATTTTTTTGTAAATATGGAAACGGCTTATTTACATTTGTATATACAATACAAATTTCAGTGTATGTATATATACACCGTGTGTATATATACACCGACAACGACAACTATATATTTTCACATTCTATTAAACAGTCCAATTTCTTTGATATAACTTAAAATTATTCTAGGCTCTATGATGTCGAAAAGGGTCTTAATATCTTTACATTTAAAATATTTCTCACGGATATAATTAAAGTCGACACATTCCATTAGGATGTGCCGAACTGTGAGATTTGTGTTGCACGCCACGCAAAAAGGAGCCAAGAGTCTTTTAACAGGCGTTACCTTCGGCAACTGTTCAATGTCTTGAACACTCAGATCTGTGATGTGGGCCGGAGGATGCACTGACATGTATTCTGTGAGGACCCCGCCTCCAAATCCCTTTAGGAGACTTTCTAGGTGGTGGTGGGAAAGTTCCACACTTCTCTTCTTGGTGTGGCTTGGGCATGGCACGTCCTGATTCACAACTGATATGCTATCATCGAAGCAGACGAGACCTAAAAACAAAAATAATTATTGAGTTGGAACAAATGGCGAATACTCACTGAGAAGGCCCTGTGTGCACCTCTCCTTTTGAATAATAGAAGGATAGAACTCTTCGAGAGCTTCAATCCGAAACTTCCTTTTCCTATTAGCTGGATACCTGGAGATGCCATCTCTAGCTCAGAGGTCGACGAGTTATGATCTGCCTTTGTTAACGGTCGCTAGCTGCCGCCATGCCTGTTGCCCAATTTTGCCTAATCTTGCCAAGTTTGCTTCATCCTCACTTCTTTACCCCGGATCGAATGTTTCCCGCATGCCGTACATTTCACACTAGACTGCCCCCCCCCCCCTCGCAAAAATAAATTTTATTTAAAAATGAAAGACAATAGTTTATTGACCTTATCTACTGATGTTTTTGTTGCACACATTTTTGCATCTTTCAACATTGCAAGATTACTTAAAAGGTGGGACCTTCGAATGCAAACTAACGTCCATCTCCGAAGGGACCAAGCCAAATAGATATGTGGAGCGCCTTAAAAACTTCTAAACAGCCGAATCTCAAGAACCCTCCAAGGGGATTTCAACCAAGGCCACCCCCTCTGTAGTACAGCGTGGTACAACCGAGCTAAAGGAGCATATCTGTAAGTTATTGAGATAGAATAATATGTGACCCCTTACCTGTCGCAGGATGCTGCACGCCGGGTGTGGCTGAGATGCCACTGGTAACCTGGGATTTCCAGGAATTGCCAAACGCCTGGCCTACGTTTACAGGCGGCAGGAAGTCCTGGGCCCCTCCCTTAACGGCAGGGTGATCACTTCTTTCTGGCATATCGTGACCAGTTGCCGCGACTCCCAACTGAGGCTGTGCAAGTTGCATGTTGTGAGCCTGGACGACGCCGGTGTGGGAGTTGTGAGGGTTATCTACGTGAGTCCCTTGACCATGTCCACCATGAGCGTTGCCTGATGGTTGAACCACCACCACCGACAGTCGTGAGGGGGACACCCCGGACTTTGTTACAGGTGGAGCAGATGATTTATTAAGGGGAGAAGGTGTCGTGGGGCTTAGCGTCACTTTCAGAAGAGCTTTTGGGTATATGACGTTTGGGGTGGTCTTTGATGCCGATACTGATAATTTTGGAGTTGGAAAGTCTGTGGGGGTCTTTGTGGACGACGCTAGCTGTCGTATGTCAGGTTTGTTTGTTGTAACTGCTTGGTGACTTATGGTTGGTGGTTGTAGTAGCTCTTGGGTAACCTTCCTCGGTGGCAGAGTTGGTGGTACGGGGAGAAACGGTGTTGTAGATTTCTGAATTCTGGAGGACGGATTCTGATGGACAGTCGCTGAATCTGCAGGAAATTTAATGAGTATAGCGATAAAATTTAACGCATAGGTAAGGAAATATGTATGCTGCTATTGATGCAGGGCTTATAATATAGGGGTGACAGCCATAAAGAAAACAAGAGATGGCCATTTAGAGTACCCACAACCCACAAGCTTACCCAGTTATTCAGAGATAGTGAGTCGTGTGTGTGTGGGGGGGGGGGTATAAGGTTGTGGTGGAGGAGTGGTGGAAGAGGCTGGGTGCGTGTGTTGTGAGACAGATAATCGAGGTCAGAGGGAAAACTGAAAGGACTCAGAAAAAAACCGAAAGAATAGAGAGGAAGTGGGTAAATTTTCATAATATTGAGGGGATGGGTGGAATGAATGAGTGCGTCTCTAGACTAGAAGCAAAATGTGTACTTCGTGCTATAGAGAAACGTTAAAAGAAATAAAAACATGAAGTAAAACTATTAATAACTGTTCATTCTGTGGCTAACGTTGATGTTTCATTTCACAAAGGAACTCTGAAATCTAAACGTTTGACTAAAATTCTTACACGTTTTACTTAGCTTTTGAGTGGTATGAAGGCAGACAACCCTTCATCTCGCCAGCACACACACACACACACACACACACACACACACACACACACACACACACACACACACACACACACACACACACACACACACACACACACACACACCTGGAACATGTCAGTGTTGCCAAGCTGCGATATCACACGACAAGATCTTGATCTTAAAGGAGCCAGCAGATAAAATTCTGTTTGAGTGTTCGATTTCTGAATCACTTAATAACATATTAGAACAAAAAATAGACGTTGTTTCTATATTTGGATTTGCTCATGTCTGAATTTAACTACGTCAATGATAAGAAATCTGGATATCGGACACGAGACAAAAGCAGAAAACATTTTCTCCGCCTTGATGCTCTAACGGGTCCGAAGTACATGTTTGTGATGACATATTAGTTCAGTGCTTGTCAACCTTTTATTAGCCAACTCTTACTTTTGCGACCTTTAAAGGGTTAACATTTTCGTACCGCCCACATATGTTTTTTCCAAGGGGTGCGTTCCTTTTAGGCCAGATTACGCAATACCCGACCCCTTTTGGACCGGTTGAACAGGTGATTTTATTTCAACAGCTAGTAACTTGGCGAAATAAGGACCGTTATTAACGGCAACGAGTACGAGCAGGTCAAAGAATTTGGGAAAAGTTCATCTCTCCCAAACACACCTTTATGATTTTGAGAATGCCTTGTTCTGACTGTGCTGTGTTTTAGACTTGGCTGGTGAACTGTCACAGAAGATTGGGGGGAGGGGTACGCAAGCGATGTATACTTTCAAGGGTGCTTCCAGACAAAATAGAATTAATTCAACTGCAAAGTGAAATAATAACCAAGACGTGTATCCTATTTGAAATCCTAAATTCACTTCTGCGTGGACAGCCTGAGGAAATAAAAAAGCAGCAGACCTTCGGAATAGCGAATTTTATCTAGATCTATTTCAAAAGTCTGCATTTTGGAAAAAAGAAGCGACCACGCGAAAAATAGATTCCAAAATAAAAGCAAGAAATCTACGGGCACAACTGGTCCAAAAGGAACTTTGTAGTTACTGGTCCAAAAAGAATTCTTTCTGTCCAAACAAAGCACTAATATTATATGTCGCTACCCGGGTGGTCCCCACCGCCTACCAACATTACTAAATCTCCCAGATATCGCCCAGATTGGCAAGCAATGGATTAACTGATCTGCTCGGCTCAGAAATATATAAATTAACGTAAAGACATGACAGCGACCCTGTGTCACTAAAGGGGAAATGATATATCCCAAAGGTTCGTCATTTATGACGTCAAATGGCTCAAGTGAGAAGAACATGATGAAACCTAAGGTGGTATACGAGGACTCCTGATCAAATATCACAGTCATTTCATAATTGTTTTTGTAAAGGGTTTGGGGCCAACACAACGACATGGAAAAACATTTTTTTAATCATCAGAGGATCCAGATATTTAATATTTTTTCGTGGTAATGCATTTTAAAAAGGTACTTGCATCAAACTCAATTGCCTTTAGTAGGCTGCTGTTCGTCACGTAGTACTGAAGCAGTGGTTGCATATATCTAACACAAACAAGGTCAACCACGAAAAATCAACACACACATACAAGATCAGTTCCGTACAGTAATTTATACACTACTCATGACTCCAATGTCTTTTGCTCATGTGGTTGTTCACGTGTAGCTTTAATGGAAGGGGGGGGGGGGTATATTGAGTCAGTACTACAGTACACAGTCGTCAGTATGTTTGTGTCAGTTCGTAAAAATTAATTGATCTGCACTAGGAAACCAGACGTAATAATCTACTAACAAAAAGATGATTGTCTCGTTTACAATAATATTCCAGTAGTGCTTCAAACATACGCAAAGGTGAAAAAAAACATGATGCATCATAATTGAAAAGAGCTATCGATATTCATTAAAATAACTGATAACACTAAAAAGAAATTGTAGTCTAGACAATCTGTAATCGTTTACCTTACAATAGCAGACATTCAATTTTGTTATTTTGTGCCCTTTCAATCATTAGCATAATGTAGATCTCGGGTACAGGATCCTTTTTTCCTGGGCTGTCACTTTCTCAACACCACGCTGCAAGGCTGCTGAACGCGTCCTTTGTGTGCACAAGCTGAGATTCGAGTCATTTGCCATTTCGTCACATTATCTGATATTCATAATTTTGCAGTAAAAAAGGAGAGTGTCATCTACAGTGTATTGGTAAGTATCACCGCCTGTAATGCGGGAAACTGGGCTTCGGGTCTCCGCCGGGAACGGGTTTTTCCCCCTTGATATTGAGAGAGAAGACTGAATGAGAGAGATAAAAAAAAAAAAAGGCACATAGGCGGCTTCAGAAAAGTGAATCAGAAAGACGGACGTAGAGAAGTGAAAATTATTTTATAAATACAGTACAATAAAGACGAAAATACTTTTTTATGCAGTCTGCAATCTCCCCAATGCTGATTGAATATTGTTCAGTTCTTGGACGGTGGACAGTACTAGACTTATATTACCCTATGTGTAAAATAGTGAAGCTTTCCCTTTTAAAGGCTGGACCTCATTGTGTAAATCATGGTTAGGCCTAAAACATTTGCTTACCGAGCAGAAACGCCGAGGAGAATTGAAGAAGAGAGGCTAGTCCCACGAGCTGCCAATGCCGGTGCATCTTGTCTCCACTATTTGTCCCACTGGTGAGCTTCTGTGTCTCTACTGCTCACTTCAGATGTTGCGCGTGTGCTTCCACGAATCTCAGAGCTCATCGTTATATAAGCCAAAAGACAGCGGAGGATACCCTTGGTCGTGATATAGCAGGACGTGGTTCGCAGACTACGTCGCTTCAGCTGGGTGGGTGGGGAGATGGGGGAGTTTATAGAAAATAGTTTTAATTACATGAAAAATAAAAACCAGGCGTGACTTTGGCGTCGATTTATCTGGATGGCAAATTGAGTTTTGTAGTCGTCTCGTTCACAACACTCGTTATAACACAAGATTATTTTTCAATCAATTTTTCAGCGTGAGTGGTGGATGTGAGGGGAGGGATGGGGGTCGTACCATATGGGGTAATCCAAGCCAAACGATGCGTGGGCGTTCCCGAGTTAACCCCCTCTTTTTCTTCTTTCTCTCACTTGTGGGCGAGTTCGCTCTGATCCACTCTCCCAGCTGTAGATGATGAGTCAACGCCCAGCAGGCATCTGTCCGGTTTGAGGGTCAGTCGTGACTTCAGGTAATCGTTGTCCCAACAGTTCCAGCGCCAGAACTGATGTCTCTATCTGAGGAGATAACAGGCATGCATCAGCGATAGACGGACCCAAATGTCTGGGGTAATTTGCAGATACTAAACAATGGGATTGATATCAGCTTCTTTTTTTTTTAAATTGATAATACACTCCACGGCTTGGTTGTTTTTTTGTGTGTGTTGTTCTTTTGGTCAATTGTTGTTGTAGTTTTATTTTTTTTATTTTTTATTGGGCTTTTGTTTGTTCTTATTGGAGTTTTAAAAATTATTGCACATTATTTTTTAAAAAGGGGGAGGGGGGTGCACTGGTTATACCTCGACGGAACCATGGTTGTTTTGCAAGTTTGGAGTCGGCAACACATTTTGCTGTTAGCTTGTAATAACGCAATTATCTCTTTGAAAGGTGAACGAATGATTTTGCAGTTTTCAAGATATTTTAAGATGGAGGCCGCTGACCTCTACGACAGACACGAAGCACAAATACAAGGTTAAAAGCAGCACCTAATGCGTGTACTTCCACGCCAAGCCAATACATTAGCATGCCTTTTGAAACTCGACTCACATTTCCATCAGCCAATGTGAATCGATGTGAACAATCGTACGGATATATCAGGTGATCATGAGACATTTTCAGCTTGTATGGATAATCATACAAAAAGGTGGGTGGTTGACTGGTGCTCTAGTGTGGTTTGCTCCTTCTTTCCTATCAAACATCTATCGTCCTGATCTCTCCCCCTTTTTTATTTTTGTTACTCTCTTGTAACACCTCTAATCTTCAGCACTTATATGACCTTATTGTGTTGCAAGTGCCGTACTAAACATACGAAAATATCAGGCTAACATAAGACACTATTATCATCAACCTACATGACTGATCTTTGAAATATATCAGGTGAATATAAGACAATATTAACCTATATGACTGATCTTTGAAATATATCAGGCGAACATAAAACAATATCAACTTATATGAATAATCAATCAGGCAAACATAAGACAATATCAACTAATATGAACAATCTTACGAATATGTCGGGCGAACATAAGACAATATCAGCTTATATGACATATCTTTGCAATGTATCAGGCGATCATGAGACAATATCAACTTGTATAAACAGTCTTACGACTGTGTCAGGGGAACATAAGACAATGTCAACGTATTTGACCAATCTGAACAAATCAGGTCAAAACGTCCTAACGTTCGTGGTTATGGTTGGCAACGACAAAAGCAAAGAGGGGCCGAACCGTCTGTCAGATAACATCATTTGCGTCAACGGGATTTTAACTGTTGAATTATCGCAAACTTATTGCCGCCGCAGAAGGAAGCTTTCATAGCACGATACAGGAGAACAGTTTACTCAGTCGTTTTTATCAACTGATACTTTCATCCTTTGGATCAGGGCAGAGATTATTACGAGCGACAACCAGTAGAATGGGGAGATAATGATTGTATGAAAACGAGGAAAGAAAACGACGCCAAAACGAGGTAATCTTCTCTAGGGTTTGCGGAGAGCGGGGGGGATTCCAACAGCAACTATCCGTCGCTTGGAAGTGCCCACATTCGGCTATGTCAATAAGGAGTTCCCACTCTGGTAATCCTGCATTGATTGGCTTGCACCGGGCAGACTTCTCGATGATTTTCTCTTCTTTTAGGCTGTTGGTTTAGAGGACGCCCACAGCAACAATCTATTTCCAGATCTGTATCGGCTCACAAACATCCGGTTGTTTCCTGTCAGGTCCTCATACGTTTATGTCAGCCTGAGACTGCAGTTGGTGTATATACCATAATGACAGTATTAGGGGATTTTTTTGTTGGTAATTCAAACCCCAGTCCGATTTGCATATAGATTTGAGTGCATAGATTTATTTTATTACATTTTTTCAAAGCCAATAAGGAACAGACCACTTTTCAAACTAGGTTTGCCAAAACGCGTATTTTTTAACCAGTTGATTCCATTACTATATATTTTAATGTCATATAAAACCTACGGAGCATTGTGAACAGTTTAACGTCCTGGGGGGGTCCTCTTTTCAGCCCTGGGTTAATTAAGCACTTCTGTAACATGATCACACGCAGGTACACATTTTCATACTAAAGAGACAAGATACAAAAATCTGACGAACAGACGGACAGATAAACAAACTGATAGTCGTACAGGGTGCAGTCTGATTGGTTGATTGATAGGTCGGTAGGTCGGTAGGTCGGTAGGTCGGTAGGTCGGTAGGTCGGTAGGTCGGTAGGTCGGTAGGTCGGTAGGTCGGTAGGTCGGTAGGTCGGTAGGTCGGTAGGTAGGTAGGTAGGTAGGTAGGTAGGCAGGCAGGCAGGCAGACAAGTAGGTAGGTAGGTAGGTAGGTAGGTAGGTAGGTAGGTAGGTAGATACGTAGACAGGTATGTAGGTATGTAGGTAGGTATGTAGGTAGGTATGTAGGTAGGTATGTAGGTAGGTATGTAGGTAGGCAGGTAGGTAGGTATACAGGCAGGTAAGTAGGTAGGTAGGTAGAAACGTAGTCAGATGGGTAGGTAGGTAGGTAGGTATGTAGGTATGTAGGTAGGCAGGTAGGCAGGAAGGCAGGAAGGTAGGTAGGTAGGTAGGTAAGTAGGTAGGTAAGTATAAGGTATCGGTAGCCAGATAAAGATAAAGGAGTAAAGTAGGTATATAGGGTAAGAATGTTGGTAGGCAGGTTGAGAAATAGATCAAAGTTAAAAGATTGTTACGCTGAAAGGTAGGTAGAGTGGGTGGATATAAGAACCATAAAAGTTTTTTTTTTTTATAAAGGATACCCGCAAAACCAGCAAACAAGATGCCGGAAAGAGGTTGGGTGGGGGGATTAAAGTGCTAGGTGGCATTAATCTCAAGTATTCTTTATTTTCAGCAAATTTTAAGATCGCTGACTCTGGCCATTGGTGCCTAATATAACATAAACATATTTCATCTGTACTTTCACTTTATGTGTGTGTTTGCGCCAATGTTTCCTAAAGTACAGGGTGATCCACACAAAAAACTGTACAACTTTTTTTCTAAATATCTCGCACAAAATTTGTACTAGAATGTTGTAATTTGGAACAGATATAATTCATTCAAAAGAAGTTTGTTTGACATAAAACTCATAAAGAAGAAACCTTTTTTCGAAAACGGGAATGGCTTTTTCTTTTTTAAAAACCCATCTATAGATTCTAAATGCAAAATGCTCCATTTTAAAAGATCTTTCAAGGAAAGTCAATAAAATGATTGGGGTTTTTTTCCTGTACTTTTATTTCTAAAATCTAATCTTTCGACCCCTGTAACCTTTAAATAATATTTCTTGTCTCCTACAGAGTTTAAATGTTGTTGTTTCTTATTTTGGAATTCCGAGAACGACTGATATCTATATGTCCTCCTTTGGACTCCGACACATTATAACGCGTCGTAATTCTATTTCTATTTCTATGTACATGTTTCTAATATTTCTTTTGTTTGATCAAAGAGAATCACACTAAGGCAACAAAGAGAATGGAGTGAAGGGGGAAAAAACGAAGACAGATAAATAGAAACAACAGACGAAATTGAAAGAAGTAGGGTTTACCATTGGTGCCCTTCACAGAAATCGATGTTCAGAAAAGTGGGAATACATGGAATAACATCAAGAGGCTAGATCAGGATAGAGAAAGGTTGAAGGTATTTGTCCGTGGCCTATACCCTGGTGAAGGGTGAGAAAGGCAATGATGATGATTGGTGTCATTCAACCACTTACATTTTACTAAAGAGAATAATTACCTGGATAAGGTCGACGTAGCGGTGAACACAGAAATGAAAGAGTATGAAGGGAAGAAGGTGCAATGGGAAAACTAGAGAGTTGAAAGCCAAGATACGGTGGAGCGGGTGGGGGGGAGGGGCGGGAGGGAGTCCCAACATTAAAGCTCCTTCAGTGCACAAACGTCCATAGAAACAAAGCTCTCTTTAATACTTGAAATGCTTTCAAGCACTGTCGACAGCCCAGCATGCTTTTATCGCAGAGATTGACCACATCACCCGTTGTCGAAAGGCTCAGGGAATTATAATAATAGACTGTAAAGACTAAGGCAGTGGTGTAGTTATCTCTGAACTATTTTATGTATATATTGTACTTACAAATGTGCACAGTGATCCACACATTGTGGTATATTATTTCGGGGGGGGGGGGGGGGTGTATTTACACTGAATAAAAAAACACAATCGCTAGGTATGTAAGGAAGAGAATCCTGTTTGGTACTCAACTACAAGCCGGTGAGATAAAAGCTATAGAGTTTAACAACTCGGTGATTATTTACCCAAAATTACATATTCAAACCAAGCTTATTGAGCAAACTAATAGAGTAGCAAAAACGTTTCTGGAGTTTCTGTTGCCATGTTAACATGCATATCTTTGTGATGCCAACACAGTGCATTACCAGCGTTTATTCACTAATTGTGGACCGTACAAAAAAGAATCGAAACCTGAGCAGTTTGCCGAAAAATTTTGCCCTTCGCCCAAAGACAAAAACGCCAAACAACACGAAAAAGAAAAGGAAATTGGAAAAACAAGCATATTATTGCTAAAAATGTGTGTAGTTTAACTATGCACACCCACCTCATGTAGCGATCCAACTTGCACTGACTGGTCGCAACTCTCTGCTCTACGCCTCGACCGCTAGATCTACTCACGCAGTCTGCTAAAGTCCGTGGCTCACGCCTCGGCCTGTCCTTGTTTTCTTCAATGTCAAATAGGTAGCCTACCGTACTCGACTACTTTCCCGAGAATCACACAGCTAACCACAATGTGCTGCCAATCTGGGCCTGTTTATACTTACGACCTGAAAGTTGTTATTTTAAAATAACCAGAGAGTGACAGGTTATGAAAACTGAAATTGAAGCCAAGTAGAGGGTGCATATTCCGACACTGTGTGCTATTCCGACACCCCTCGTGGGGTGCACTCCAAAAACAACGAACGGTGCGGAAATACTACAGTGGAATCCTGTTATAACGAGAGGGAGGGGACCGGTGTGAAATGTCCGTTTTTGCAAGATTCTCGTTATAAGGGACCCAGTAATAAATTCAAGGAAAATAGTAAAGTAGGCCTAATCTATGAGTCTGATTTTCTGTTTATTTCTTTTTGTAATCTCCCCTGATGATGATTTGGTTCAACATGACCTTTAAGTCTTACTTGATCAAAAGTTGAATCAGGTTTCTTTCTCAAACGCTAGCGATATTGACAGCTCGGCGTTGGCGATCAGAAAGAAAGTTCTCAAGGCTAAATCGCCCTCTGTGTTGTCCCCCACCCCACCACACCCTGTGGTGCGTTCCGTCTGCTTGCGCACAAAAGAAACATACCACACCCCGCCCACGTCACACATTCGCTCCGTCCATCACAGTACAGCACTATGACCTCTCCATCTTCTCATCGGAGAAGTGAGAGGCGTGGTAGGCCTAGATAATCTAGACTAGGCTGGCCTATCACACGATGCGTTCTGCTTGTCTGTGCATGCCACACTCTCCCCACTCATTCAATCCGGCCTTCATTATTGGCACATGTGGGCTCTCCCATTCTTTGTATGTATGTATGTATGTAGTATAGGGTTTTACGGCGCTCGCAACTGCTAAGGTCATATGAGCGCGCGTTCTCCCATTCTTTGTTTTGCAAGATCACCAACAAGTTTCTCAACTGGCGAGGTTTTACATTAATAAATAGCCTATGCGCTGTGCACAGCCGCAGCTATATTCCGGTATAACCGATTCACGTGTTTGTCTGATTGCGTTATAATAGTATTTTATTTACAAAGATAAAGAAGGGGAAAAAACGGGGTTTTAGAATAGTGCCTTTATAACAGACTTCTCGTTGTTTCAGGACTCGTTATAAGTGGATTCCACTGTACAACTTATGCGCGCGGGTCTATTTTTAACCTTCAGCCGAACTATCTTTTTTTTTATCGATGTGCGTCATTTCTAAATATAGGTGTAATAGTTTTCCCATAAGCCCACAAGAAGTGACACCGCTCTTTCGCGCGTCCAATTTCGAACGTTTTCAAGCTCCGTGTTTCTAAAGCAGCAATATCACAAGGTGATAAAACAAGTCCTATTTCTTGTGTAAAAGGCTGTATGTGATAAATGAATGTACTAAATGAATATTAGATGATTGAAATTGCTGTTTTCAACAAAATTTGATAGATTTTATTGCTTTAAACTGGTTAAATATGTTCTCAAAAAGTGTCGAATTTCCCCACATCAAAAAATGCCACTCTCAGAATTACGACACCCCGTCTGTCAATAATTCGACACCCCATGCTGCTATTTCGACACCCCTGGTGGTAATGTCGACACCCCCAGTGGGTTATTTCGACACTATGTCAGTAGATTCGTGTTCAATACAATGTTATGTAAATGACTATGTATCCATTTATGTATTTTGTGAATTGCAGTGTGAATATTATTTTATGCTCATTTCGTGACGATGTATAAGCGTGTGCATGTGATAAGCAAGTAGATGTGAGTGAGTGTGTGTGTGTGTGTGTGTGTGTGTGTGTGTGTGTGTGTGTGTGTGTGTGTGTGTGTGTGTCGCGTGCGTGAATATTGTTCGTAAATGCATTTAGGCTATGTAAAGCGCCTACAGCTGTGTTTACACAGGAGTGGGCGCTATAGAAATGATCTTCATTATTATTAGGCCTATATTATTATTATTACTTACGTAGGCTAAGCCTAGTAGCCTATTAGGCCTAGACCTAGCCTAGTATCGGCAGTATGCCTAGGTTTAACCTAGTAGTAATACTAGCAGTAGTATTAGCAACAGCAGCAATGGTAGTGGTAGTGGCAGCAACAGCAGCAGCAGTAGCAGCAGTAGCAGCAGTGGCAGCAGTAGCACCAACTGCTGCTGTAGTAGTATTGGGGGTAGTGAGCAGCGGCAGAAGATGTAGCAGCAGCAGCAACAGCAACAGCACATGCAGCAGCAGCAACAGCAACAGCACATGCAGCAGCAACAGTAGCAGGAACAAGACCAACAAGAGCAGCAACAGTAACAACAGCAGCAGTGGAAACAAAGGCAGCAACAACAACAACAGATGCAACAACAACAGATGCAACAACAACAGATACAACAACAACAGATGCAACAGCACCAGCAGGAATAAATGCAACATCAGCAGCAGCATAGAAACAGCAGCAGCAGATGACTCAGATGAGTCTACTGAACTTGAGAAGTCAAATTTGTTTGTTTGTTTTGTTTCATTTTGTTGTTGATTTTTATTTTGTTCCTTTTAATACTTTTATAGGGTTCTTTTGCACCTGGGGTAGCCTAATGATAGGAATTCAGCGAGGGCAGCATGTGTTGCACTGAATTCCAGAGTAATACATTTTGATGATTTACGCCTTGTTTCTTGTTCAATGATTTTACTAAACTAGCACTAACTTGGGCTCTACAGTTATGGCGGTGGAGATGATGATGCGGGTGATAGGCCTAGTAACGATGATGCTGGTGGTAGCGGTGGTGATAACGATGATGACATGATGGTGATGGTGATGATGAAGATGGTAGGGCAATGCTGGTGCTGGTGATGATCATAATAATGAACTAATACTAATTCAGTTGTTGCAGCTGTTACTGATGTTGAGGTCAGTGATATTGCTGTCGCTGATGGTAATGTTAATGATGATAATTGTAGTGATACTAATATTGTGGAGATTTGATGATGCAACGAAACCACAATCAGGTGAAAGGACAGGGCAATATGTTTGCCTCACTCAGTCAGTGTATACTAGCCAAATGACAGACCAACTACGTTTCCTTTAATGAAATTAATGCCGTGTGTCAAGCAGAAAAGAAATACTAATACTGAAATGCCGAGGATCGAACCCACGACCTCCTGAACCCAAGCCTAGGCCCACCTCCAAAATAAGCTGTCGTGTATCGATGGGCATGAAACAACGGCAATTTCAAATTTCTCTTATAATCGTTTGATATTATCTTGTGCAGTGAATGGAACATCCACTTGACAGAACGTTCCCCAGAAACAACATTTTGTGTCGCTTTTTTTAACGTACAGGGGAGAGAATTTTCACGGCGTATTTTTTAAGACTGTATACATATTATATATATTATTATGAATGGTTGGCTGAGGTATTCCTGAATAACTGCTGGTTTTAAAGCTTTGAAATCAGTTAAAGAGGTAATTTAGGACACAATAAATTAGCCCATGAACACATCCTATTGTGGGGAATTAAAAGTTTGGATTGTGAGCCCCGATCCTTTAATTTATCGGTTTAGACTAGTCACAGGTTTCAACGATGCATGTTTCTTTCAAACCTCAATCTTGGGTAAATCATGGTACAAGACAGCTTTAAAATGATTGCCATTATGGTATCCTAGGTTTCTAATTGATCATTGTAACCCGTATGTTCATTCATTCATTCATTCATTCATTCATTCATTCATTCGTTCATTCATTCATTCGTTTGTTCGTTCGTTCGTTTCTTTCTTCTTTTTTTTCTTTTCTTCCTTTGTTCCTTTATTTATTTATTTATTTATTTATTTATTTATTTATGGGTGACTCTTACAGTTTTTATAGAAAAGTCGACAGTCTTTGAAGACATGGTGTGCAAGAGGGAAGCCCCAGCAGCAAAATACTAATTTGAGGAGAACAATACAATATGCCACTAACTATAAAAACGAAATCAATCATTTGGCGTCTTCAATTCCACTTACCTACGAAACACGTAATCCAAATTGTGAGGGGGAAAGTCCTTTTCCACTTTAAGCAATTAAAACACAATGGCATAGATCGTAAAAACGGCCGAAGTTACTCACCGAAATGATTTCTACAAAATAACCTCTAAATTGACTGATCAGAGAATCATGTCGACGGGCTTGTGAAAACTGCCACTGTTCTCTGTTTATATTGCCTGGTCATCACCTCCGTTCGCCCGTGGGGTCACATGTCTTATCAGGCGCCGACACCCTGGGGTGCTAAGTCCATTGACTACCTAGAGAAGCTTATCTCCACCCGATCGAGTGACCCAGGGGTGCACGTCCTCTCAATATGATAATTAATTGACCAACAAACTGCAATCGTTATTGGCGGCAGGCTCAGAGCTTAAATGGTACCGTCTGTATTACTTAACTGATGCTGGGTCGTTGAGGCCAAGTTGCTCAGTCGCTGACTAGGAGTCAGAGGACTGTAGGTTCTGTCCCACACCGTAGTAGGTGGTTAACCCTATCCGTACGTCGTGTTTTACTATCGTATCCATACGACGTGGGGAACTCTGTGCCAACACTTTCCGAAGAGGAAATTTACTCGTTAATCCAATCTGTACGCTTTGCATAGCAGACTTTCAAAATGATTTTTTGAGAAATACTAAAAGTTTCAAAGAGATCTTCATACTAGAAGTTTCCTGAAATGTGAAGAATACAGGCCCGGGGATAGGAAGTGATGCCTGTATAGATGATTGTCTTGTACAGGTGGCCGTTAGAGCAGCCAGGTCTCTATTAACATTTGCTCAGGTCTGTATTTGCAGGACGGTAGATTATTCAGAGTGGTTGGCAATCTGAACGGACCCGATTATCGCCCAAAATCAAACATGTTTGTTTTTCTAGGTCAAGATAAACGATAGACTCGGGCCGGGAGGTGGGAAAGGAGGGGGGGGGGGGTGTATGTGTATGTGTGTGCGGGGGACGGGGTGTAAGGGGGGAGGTTAGGGGGGTTGTTTACTCCTAAGATAACAAATTTAGCGCGGGGTAAATTTGGGAACGCTTTTTAACATTCAATTGTAAAAGATATTGTTAGGCTACTTGATGGGATAGTATTCAATTCTAGTTTCCTTTGCCTTTGGAATCTTGGGTAGATTCGAATCTTCCCTTCCGTAAAAGCTGCTTTTCATCGGCTTAGAAGTATCGGAGACCAATGATGGCTCCAGGGATCATTACCATTAGAGGCCAAAGATGACTGAAGCCATTTTTCTTTTAAAACCTTAAACTGTCCATAACGATTTCCAGTTCCGACCCGATTCTGCAGACCCGACTTGTGGAATAGGTGTACACTGCTTTTAACGAATAGACAGCCATAATCTAGCAGCTTTTTGACAGGTGCAGAAATCTGTTTTCCACAGGTCAACTGGGTGCTTGGCAATCTGCAGGGTGGATAAATGGCAGTGTGCATAATGCACCCAACAGGCTGCACTGCAGAATGTGTGTGAGCCAACTCATTCACTGGGAATTTCAGTAAACTTATCTTTTTAGAAAGGGACGTGTGTCATACAAAACTCTGAAAAAAAATCACTGTAGCTTGAACCGTTCCTTTCTTAGGTACTCGAGTTCAAAGGACGACATACATTGTTAACAATAAGATGGTCTGTTTGCTAACAACGCGAAAAGTGGAAGAGGAAAACTGGAAGACAAGGGAGTATCCATGGATACCAGTCCTTCGTTTGGCTGGCACAGTGCGTGCCAAATTGGGCCTTATCACCCACTAGAGGGCGATTTGGTCATTTGGTGGGAGGTGGAGATCACCCGTGTAATGACTGGGGTTTTTTAAATTTAATGTTCCGCTTGGAAATACATGTCAGTGGATAGTACAAAAAGGCTAGTTTCTGAGAGGTGGTAGAAGGGACCGCAGGCTAGAAAAGAGAAGATAAGCGCTAGTGTTGCATAACCACAAAGTAAACAACAAGTTTACAGACTATATCAAATAGGGCTTTTGCTTCAATACTATATTAAACAGGCGTCTAGGACAAAATTAGAACCGAAGCAAGTTATATAAATGTGCATCCAAATACAGAAGCGAGGAGTACATGTATTAGTCTATTAGGTAATGGATTTAATCTATCGATAAAGACAGTGCGCTTCTTCCTGATATATAAGAGGTTCACCAGTCGCTACTCTCTGCGATATAAAGACATATTGGCCTACCGTGTTGTTAATTATTTTATTTACAAAACTTTGTTTAAAAAAACAAGAAGCATTCGCCTACCGTCCGTAAACTAGATCTAGGAAAACAAAACAAAGTCCCCTCAACTGAGCGCGTTGCACAAATTTCTATACATCTCTTTGAGCCTGTGCAAATTTTGTTTTTACATGCTTTGTGACCGTTTATCAATACATGGAGAGGCAAGTTGCGATGACATCTACAAAAATGATAATTGGGATAGCTTATAACTAGATTTAATGCTCAGGTCACAGTGTTTCTATATTATGTAAATGTGCAACTCGTAAATGTTTAGATAACATGTAGGTCAAAAACGCATCCATCAAATAATTGTACCATCTGGAATCGAAAAACTTGGAAAAAGAAGAAAAAAAACACAAAAAAAAACAACCTTGCAATTGTGAATGTACTGGTGGTGGTCTAACGGTTAGGCGGTTTGACTCACAATCGATAGGTCATATGTTCCAAACCCTTCAAGGGCCCGCCGCCATGTCCCTGGGAAAGGCACTTTACACGAAGTTTCTCCACTTCACCCAGGTGAAAACGCGGAGCCAGCAATAGACAACAAAAGGTGTTATCCGTTTGGTAGTGTTTGAGGGCTTAATCCACCGCTTGCGCCGTATGCTTCCCTGGGGAAGCCGAGAATGTTTCTGAGTGTTCTAGTTCTTGGGCCTGCTGGGGGTTAAAATATATGCCGTAAAGCACACAGAGCTTGGACACGTGCCATACAAATGTGAGGCAGCGTGGTGAAACCAGGCGCCCGTCAAAATAATGAAAGTTAAGAAACTGGCATTTTCTCGCATGTTTGGGAATTTTTACCAAATATCTATTCTTTTTTTTGGG